>NW_025977543.1:4803-6915 GCF_021869965.1 Rhincodon typus | reverse complement strand
CTCTCTCTCGCACGTTCTCTGTCTCTCTCTCGCACGTTCTCTGTCTCCCTTACGCGAGAAAATGGCAAGACAGGTCAAGGGAACAGTTAAGGAAGCAAACTACATCCTGGGGCTTTATTTGCAGAGATAGTGTCCCTACCCATGGAGAGAGAGGCCCTGGATCAGGTCCCACCTACCTCCTGACAGCTGCGTAATAACATCCCTGCGATAGAAAGAATATTGTTCAGCTGGAGAGGGTTCAGAAGAGATTTACCAGGATGTTGCCGGGATTGGAGGGTTTGAGTTATAAAGAGAGGCTGGATAGGCTGGGACTTCTTTCACTGCAGCGCAGGAGGTTGAGGGTTTACCTTACTGAGGTTTATAAAATCATGAGGGGCATAGATAGGGTTAATGATAAGTGTCTGTTCCCCAGGGTGGAACAGGGCGTATTTTTAAGGTGAGAGGAGAAAGATTTAAAAAGACATGCGGGGCAATATTTTTCCACAGAGGGTGGCTCGTGTGTGGAATGAACTTCCTGAGGAAGTGGTGGATGTGGGTACAGTTACAATGTTTAAAAGACATTTGGATAAGTACATGGATAGGAAATATTCGGAGGGATATGGGCCAGGAGCAGGCAGTTGGGACTAGTTTAGTTTGGGATTATGGTCGGCATGTGCTGGTTAGGCCGAAGGGTCTGTTTCCGTGCTGTCTGACTCTATGATCTCTGCACTGGATGATTTGAAAAATACAACACAATATCCTTTTGTTGTCAAGTGTGCCCCAATGTCTGCCACCTTATGGTGACATCTCGGGTACAAGTACCTAGATACAACTCTTGGATACAGCAGAGGGATAGAAGTAGTTCCTTTATTCATTCATGGGATGAGGATGTCACTGGCCAGGCAGCATTTATTGCCCATCCATAATTGCCCAGAGGGCAGTTAAGAGTCAACCACATTGCTGTGGGTCTGGAGTCAAATGTAGGCCCAGACCAGGTAAGGATGGCAGTTTCCTTCCCGAAAGGACATTAGTGGGTTTTTCCCAACAATCAGCAATGGATTCATGGTCATCATTAGATTCTTAATTCCAAATTTGTATTGAATTCAAATTCCACCATCTGCCGTGACGGGATTCGACGCCAGGTTCTCAGAATGTTGTCTGCGCCGGGGCTCGCAGCCTGTGTGTGTGTGTTTGGGAGGGGAGGGGCAGGGGCAGGGGCTGGGGGCAGGGGGCAGGTTCACTCGACTGGGAATTGGATCTTGTGCAGTAATACAGGAAGCCGGGTGGTGGAACGGGTAGGTGTGTAACGGAGGTAAATCACTGCATCGGAGAGCTGACACACGCATGACTGGCCGAAGGGTCTCCTCCTGCCATCTGCACTGATTGTGTGAAATCGGTGGGCGTTTCGGAGAGGCGGGTGCTTGGCTTTCTGCTGTATCCAGGGAGAGAGGTGCCTGACTGCGAGAGAGGAGGGAGAGAGAGGGTGGAGAAAGGAGACTTGCATGCTGGCCCCACAGAAACCACTGTCTTGTTTTGCAGAAATGGACGGGTCAGGATAAAAACACCAACTATTAAAGCCACTTTGAACCTGGATTGGACTGGCAGCTTGAACTCAGACAACATTAAGTACGTTGGTCAATTTCCCTGTTGTATTTGTGTGTCTTTCTGTTCCAGGGGTATAAAGATAGGGACTCAAACAGGAGGCTGGAAGAACACAGCAAGCCAGGCAGCGTCTGGAGGAAAGGAGAAGTCACCGTTTCGGGTATTACCCTTCTTCAGTCATGACTTCTCCTTTTGTCCAGATGCTGCCTGGCCTGCTGTGTTCTTCCAGCCTCCTGTTTCTCCACCTTGGATTCCAGCATCTGCAGTTTCTTTTTGTCTCTAAGCGTAGGTACTGGCTGATCCTCTCATCCCGTCATGACTCCCAGTGGCCAACTTTGTGGGTTAATCTCTTACAACATTGATTTTCTTAGCGCAAGGGCATTGAGGGACCTCTCAAACGCAGTGGAAGTGCGAAGCACTGACCCTCCTACAGTGCGGCACTCCCTCAGCGCTGACCCTCCGACAGTGCAGTGCTCCCTCAGCGCTGACCCTCCGACAGTGCCCATTCCCTCAGCACTGATCCTCCGACAG
>NW_025977543.1:1783-4703 GCF_021869965.1 Rhincodon typus | reverse complement strand
TCCCTCGGCACTGACCCTCCGACAGCGCGGCGCTCCCTCGGCACTGACCCTCCGACAGCGCGGCGCTCCCTCGGCACTGACCCTCCGACAGCGCGGCGCTCCCTCGGCACTGACCCTCCGACAGCGCGGCGCTCCCTCGGCACTGACCCTCCGACAGTAAGGCTGGTACTTTACAATTCTCTTGCAATTTAGTCACTCTCTGTATGTTTCTCTCTCTCTCCGTTCAGGACAGAACAGATCAAGGAGCCCTCAACCAATGCAATTGGCTTGGCAATGTCAGACTCTACTGTTCGCCATAGCAACCGCTGTAGCCCACTCAGAGAATGGAAACGCTGTGCAGGTTGGGTGAAGTGGTTGTGATTCGAGGGTCGTAGGGGTGGGGTGTTGTCCTGGGCTCTGATTGCACAGAGAAGCAGTTGGGGGCTGTGGGTGTACATTGGCAGAGCATAGCAAGAGAGGGAGAAAGAACTGAGGGAGTGAGGGTGTGGGGAAGCAGGAGCGGCCAGGGAACGGAGATAAATGTTCAGGGAGGGGATGCCAGAATTGAGATTACAGGGATAGGGAGGGGGTGTAGGGGCTGGAGGAGGTGACAGAGATAGGGAGGGGTATAAGGGCTGGAGGAGGTTACAGAGATAGGGAGGGGGTGTAGGGGCTGGAGGAGGTTACAGAGATAGGGAGGGGGTGTGGGGGCTGGGTTTGCGTGTACAGGGCCTTCCCTCAGGCCTATATTACCAGCTACGAGGGCTGGGTCAGGCACGTGGCCCTCAGCAGGAAGTTCCATTGCCCATGTTTGACCATGAGACATCAGGGAGTGAGGGCTCGCGGGATAACTCCCTCCCTATCTGTGCTTGGTCTGTCCTACCAGTGAGACCGGGCATATCGAGGGATGGTGGTGGTGTCTGGGACATTGTCTGTTGGGTGTGATTCTGTGAGGATTGACTATGTTAGGCTGTTGCTCAAGTAACAGGCCTCCCAATGTTGGTGCGAGCCCCGAGACTTTAGTAAGGAACACTCTGCAGGCTCAGGTGGGCTGTTTCTGCATTTATGGTGTCCTGTCTCGTTCTTGTTTTGTTTTTGAAGATATCATGATGGCTGGTTTGCCCCATCGTTGAGAGTCTGGAGTCACGAGTCGGCCCAGACTGGGTATGGAGGGCAGGTATCCTTCCCAGGAGGGGGCATTAGCTCCCCCTCCAATGGTGTGTTTTTTTGTGAGAATGGATAATAGGTTGACAGTCTGCCTGGACTCTTGAAGTGAGGTCTCCATTCCACAATGCAGAAACTCTCTAACTAACCCATTCAAATTGTGATGACAGGCCTCTGGAGCAGGTGGGTCTTGAATCCAGGTCCTCCTGTCTGAGAGGTCAGGATGCTGTTATTGTGCTACGAGAGTTCACCATTCCACGTTTTAGGAAATTGCACGTAAATGCCCTGTTTCGATTTGAACCCAGGCCCTGAATCATTGAGCAAAACCCTCTGGAATACCAGTCCAGTGACAGTACCAACCTGCTGTCGATGATCCTTGCTGTTTCAGGAACAAAAAAAAAACCCGAAAGAACTGCGGATGCTGTAAATCAGGAACAAAAACAAAGTTGCTGGTAAAGCTCAGCAGGTCCGGCAGCATCTGTGAAGGGACAAACAAAGTTAACGTTTCGGGTCCGGTGACCCTTTCTCAGAACTTGCTGTTTCAGTCTCAGTCTTGCTGCCTCACACTGGCACTCGGTTGTATGAGAGAGTCATTGAGCTGTACAGCACGGAAATAGACCCTTCGGCCCATCCTGTCCATGCTGACCAGATATCCGAAATTAATCGAGGCCCAATTGCCAGCATTTGACCCATATCCCTCTAAACCCTTCCTATCCATGTACCCATCCAGATCCCTTTTAAATGTCATTGTACCAGCCTTCACCACTTCCTCTGGCAGCTCATTCCATACACGCACCACCCTCTGTGTGAAAAAGTTGACCCTCAGGTCCCTTTTAAATCTTTCCCCTCTCACCTTAAACCTATGCCCCTCTAGTTTTGGCCTCCCCTACCCTGGGGGGGGGAAGACCTTGTCTGTTCACCCTATCCATGCCCCTCATGATTTTATAAACCTCTATAAGGTCACCCCTCAGCCTCTGACGCTCCAGGGAAAATAGCCCCAGCCTATTCAGCCTCTCCCTGTAGCTCAAACCAAACATCTAAGAGGAGCACAGGATTCTGATCTCCACGCTCATGGTGCTGTGAGTTTGGTGACGCCAAAGTCTGTGAGAGCTCTCTGTGCCATTTCCAACGCTAGTTCCCTATCCCCACCGTCTCTCTCTGTCTCTCCCCGGCAGCCGAGCTGAGCTCAGATGATGAGTCAATGCCCTCACCAGGCCCTGAGGGGCTGGACGACGAGGAGGAGGAAGAGGAAGATGAAGAAGAGGATGAGGACGATGATGAGGAAGAGGAAAAAGACGAGAAGGACAAGGAAAACTGGAAGGGGTCAGAGACACAGAAAAAGAGTGGGCCACACTTGCGATTTGAAATCACAAGTGACGATGGGTTCAGTGTGTGTGCAGACAGCATCGATGGTGAGTGAACATCAAGGGAGGGTGGATTTTGAAGAGGGCTTGAGAGAGGGGTGGGGTTTCTGTGAGAAGGTTCAGGCATCTTGGTCTCTTGAGAACGACAATACAGCACCCACCCAGTGTCCCCCATTTGAGGGTCAGTGCTGAGGGAGCGCCGCACTGTCGGTGTGTCAGTGCTGAGGGAGTGCCGCACTGTCGGAGGGTCAGTGCTGAGGGAGTGCCGCACTGTCGGAGGGTCAGTGCTGAGGGAGTGCCGCACTGTCGGAGGGTCAGTGCTGAGGGAGTGCCGCACTGTCGGAGGGTCAGTGCTGAGGGAGTGCCGCACTGTCGGAGGGTCAGTGCTGAGGGAGTGCCGCACTGTCGGAGGG
>NW_025977543.1:0-1683 GCF_021869965.1 Rhincodon typus | reverse complement strand
GTCGGAGGGTCAGTGCTGAGGGAGCGCCGCACTGTCGGTGGGTCAGTGCTGAGGGAGCGCCGCACTGTCGGTGGGTCAGTGCTGAGGGACCGCCGCACTGTCGGAGGGTCAGTGCTGAGGGATTGGGCACTGTCGGAGGGTCAGTGCTGAGGGAGTGCCGCACTGTCGGAGGGTCAGCACTGAGGGAGCGCCGCACTGTCGGAGGGTCAGCACTGAGGGAGCGCCGCACTGTCGGAGGGTTGTATTTCTTGTTGTGTGTAAATGTCTCTGAGTGAATTCTGGGAGAGGTTCAGAAGGTTATTCTCCATGTGTCTTGAACACCTTCTATCTCCCTGGATGCCACCTCCAGTGATTAGGAATCTTATTTCCAAACACACAATACTGGGAATTCCCAGCTAATCGGATTCACGTACGGAACGGGAAACAGAGTTGACAGTTTGAGTTGAATGCCACTGCTGTGTGTGTGTTATCAATGAGAGTTGTTGGAGCTGAGACAATCACCTCTGTCCTCAGGTCAGACCTGCTGAGTTTCTCCTGCACCTTCTGCTTAATTCAGGCTTCCAGAATCTCTAGTGATTTGTCTTTGTGAGGATAGAGTTTGGAGTTCATACTCACTCATTTTCTCTTTCTGTGCCCTCCCTCTCCTTCACCTTCCTCACCTCTCCTTCACCCTCTGTCTCCTGCCCTCCATCGCAATCTCTCCATATTTTTCTCTCTCACGTTATTGACCTTCTCTTCCTCTCTCCCTTTTTCGATCCCCCCCCCCCCCCCCGCCGTCTTCTGTCCTTCTCTGTCTGTCTGCCTCCCAATTGTCCTGTCCAACTTTCCTTTTCATCCTCTGTCTCCCCGCTTCCTGCATTCCCTGTCATCCCCCTTGAACCCCATTGTTGCCCCCACCCCCTGATCCGTGCTCCCCCTCCGGCTGTGGAACAGTGGCGTGGAAAGCAGTCTTGGATAAAGTGCTGGAAGCTCGAGCGAATGCCCGTCTCAAACAGATCTCATTTGCAGGTGGGCACTGCGCAGAATTCCTCATCGCAATACGTGGCCTCAAACAAGAGAAAGATGCACTCAGTCACTTGCACATTCTGTCTCTCTGTCACTCGCGCTGTCCCTTTCAGTTGTGCTGTCACTCACTCACTGTCTCTCCTTCTCACTCGCGCAAACTCTCACTCTCACTCAGGCTTACTCTCTCTCACTTGTGCTCTCTGTCGCTCGCGCTCTCTTGCACACTCTCATTCGCGCTTGCTTTCTGTCACTCGTGCTCTCTCCTGCACTTTTGCTCCCTCTCAGTCATGTTCTTTCACTCACACTAGCTCTCTCTCACTCCCACACACTCGCTCTCTCACTTATGCTGTCTCTCTCACTCACTCGCAGTCTCTTAGTCTCTCTCTCTCTCTGTCACGCCTGTCCCGTCATTGATGTGTTTCGATAGCCCCACTCTGTGACTATCTCGCTGCCCCGTATGCCTGTCCCCTGTATGTCACACTGACCCTGCTTGGTATTGCTGTGTGTTACAGGTATGACTGGTCCCCGGTGTCTTGGTCTCACACACGATGCTGTCCTGTTCCTTGTCGAGCAGCTGGCTGGGGCCCGCAACTGCAAAAAGTATAAATTCCGTTTTCACAAACACGCCGATGTGGACGAACTCCCAATCAATCCCCATGGCTGTGTTCGGGCAGAGGT
>NW_025977542.1:3486-6916 GCF_021869965.1 Rhincodon typus | reverse complement strand
ACCTTGTTGTCTCGGATTCTCCAGCATCTGCAGTTCCTACTATCTCTGATTCGACTTGTAACTAAAAGGTCAGATATCGTTATTCGTGTAAACCAGTCATGTTGTGCCTCCTGCAAACAACTCAAAGTACCTGGAAAAGGAAGATCAAGAAGCAGTGTTCTCATCAGTAAAACGATAATCTCAGTGAACTCTGTGGATCAGACCGATTCACCCACATCACTGTTTATTTTCATCTGCCTGTACGTGTGTAGTGAGAGTTCTATATTGAGCTTGGTTGGCTCACCGAGCTGGTTTGTTGTTCTGCGCTCGTTTAGTTACCATGCTGGGTAACATCATCTGTGCAGCCCCTGAAGAAGCTTCATCGGAGGCTGCACTGATGACGTTACCCAGCATGGTAACAAAATGTCTGCGGAACAACCAACCACTTCGGCGAGCCAACCAACCTCAACACCCACAACTCGAGCTACAAACCTACTCCAAAACCTTAGAGAGTTCTATACGTGGATTAGACTTATGACTGGTAAGAGCTTTATATGTTAATGGCTTGTAACCGTTCACTTATAGCTAAAATCTATTTATAAGAAATAATAGTTCTTGTTAAGTACAGAAACTGGGCCCTTGCTGTCTACCTGGATCTAAGACAGGCAAATTGGGGAATTTACACACTTTTTAAAAATCTCATTACATTTGAGATGATTCCAGGAATAGCAGGTCTGATTTTCCAACTTGATTTCCTGTGCAGTGAAACACTGGGCTCGTTATCAAGAGTTTAGAAGGGCAAAGGGCCAAGGGCGACTTTAGTGAAGTTTCTATGATTGTCTTGAGAAGGTTGGTGTGTTTACTCTTGTGGGAGAGACCAGAACTAGGGGACTTCTCAAAAAAAACTAGCAGTCACTGTTTTTAGGTCAAAGCTGAGGGGCAATTGTTTGAGACTTGTGCGACTTTAAAATTCCCTGCCTCAGAAGGTGAAGTAGTCTAGGGTTGTTGAATGTTTTTTAAGGCATTTTAGATTTTTGTTAGGCAAAAAGGCCAAGGTAATTGGGGTACTGAGAATGTAAAATGAATGAGTGGAAGAATGGAACAGCTCAACCACGATCTTATTGAACAGCAGAGCACATTTTGAAGGGCCAAATGGCTTACTTCTGCTTCTAATCCATATACATATTCAAAACATACACAATAAGGACAAAGATTGTGTTCCATAAATTCAGTGCTCTTTGACCATGACCATCTATTTACCTAGGTATGTCACATTTCACAGGAACAAAAAGTCAAAACAACTAAAGTATTAAAAACTCTCCATTTATTGAGCCACAGATCAGTGTAATGGTATACATTTAAAGTAAAATATTTTCTATTTCTCCAGTTTAAACCAAATCGTTTACGAATTACAATTCGTACTGCCCAGCAAAACCAGAACAGGAATAAACTGACAACACAAATGAAAAGGTACAAAACCCTCCTTTCTGAATAATGAGACATTTTCTAAATGACCTAGTCATGGTTGAGCATGTTTTCAATTTAGCTGAACAATCACTGCTAAAACATTTCTCCATTTACTTGCAAAAATCCCCTAGAACATCATCCGATAAAGCACCAAGTTTTAGGAAAATCACTTAATAGGTTTCTCCTTATTTCCAAATTTCAATCCTTCTAAAATCAGCGACATTCCAAGTAAATTCCCCCTAAATAAAAAATATAAGCAGCCATGCTTTCATCATGCATAGGTTTCAAGGCACCTTTCTACTTTGACAACCATTTATCCAAACAAACACTTGCCAACATAACAGCTTTCTCTATAGTTCAGTTGCTGGGGAGAGGTCATCAACGCTCTCCGTAGATCCATATAGTTTTACTCCATATGGCACCCCTTATACCATTTACGATGCAATTCATTCTTGGAAGCTTTTCCATGCAGCAACCATCCGTGTGAACATTGGGTACTTTCGTAATCCTCCATTTAAAGGGTTCTTTCAAGGTCTTCGTGACAGCACTGGGCTTCGGTTTCAATATCAGCAGCAACCTCCCAGGAGGTGAAGTCAAGCAGGGAGCTCCTCACTGATGGAGGTGTATGGAGACCATTCCATTTAACTGGGGAGGAAAGCAGATAGTCTTTGTAAGATTCCTTTCCTCGGTTGCTCAAGATTATGTCGCCAAAGTGAGTGCAAATCACAAGTAATTCACTGGATGGGTGTTCAGAACATCTTGAAACAGCGAAAAATCCCTTCTGTTGACAGTGACAAAAATTTCACTTGTGAGAGCAAGTCAGATGGACTGGCCACTTTTACAGTAGACTTTTTGTGGCCAGTGACCATTTTACCTATAAAATAGTTCAGTCCTACAAAAAAGTCATTTGCTTTTGTAAAGCAAGATGATATTTCAGATGAACAACGAAGCCATAAATCAAATGCATGTCCTTGTCCTGGCAGGGCCCCTGAGAGAAGTGTGGACTCCCTTGCTGCTGGAGCAAGATGGGTGGATTCATTTGCTGATTGTAGAGTGGTAGAGGGTGGCTGAAAAACCACCTGACTGGCTGGGGAAGGCAAAGGTGGATCCACCTAGAGGGGGCGAGGTACAGTTCTTAACAGTCATATTGGATTTAAAACATTAGCTGTTTCTCTCTCCACAAATATTGCCAGATCTGCTGAGTTTCTCCAGCATTTTCAGTGTTGGTTTCAGATTTCCAGCATCCCACAGTATTTTGGTTTCATTTGGATACAGGAATGATGCCATGTTGGAAGTGGGTTGGATCAATCCCTCAGTTGTTGACAACGACATTAGATGTGCTGACGGCAAATGAGGGGGCCAAAATTCAAGCCCGAGTTTTGGAGGGAAAATGGAGCACAAACATCATTTGTACCCTAAACCCTCATCACTCCTCTTCAATAGCCATAGAATAGCTCTCCCTCATAACCCAACCTTTACAGATATCCCTTTCTGATCCAACCATCCATCCAAGTCTCCCTTGTACTTCACCTATATCTCCTTTCAATCACCAATAGGCCACTTACTTCACCCAAATCCCTCCTGTTACCCAATCGTCCAGCCATAGCCCATCCTCTAAACATGTCACACTCCCCATCCCACACCTGTAAACCATCCCACCTACACAGCATCTTTCTTAGCCTCCAACTGTATCCCCCATACATGGTCCTCTTCCTCCAACAGTATTCACCACATATCTCCCAATGTATTCCCAATACCCTTCCCATATTCCCTCCTTATCCTCCACCCATGTCCCTACACCTAATTACACATCATTACCACATCTATACCCCAAAAATCCCCCAGACATCCACACCTATAGCTCCCAAATCCCCATTCCTCCCCACCTGTACCTTCCAATTCCCATCATATCCCCTTCACCTTGCCACACACATATACCCCCAAATCCCCTTCACCTACCCACACATATACCCCCCCAAATCCC
>NW_025977542.1:0-3476 GCF_021869965.1 Rhincodon typus | reverse complement strand
ACCTACCCACACATATACCCCCCCAAATCCCCTTCACCTACCCACACGTATACCCCCCCAAATCCCCTTCACCTACCCACACCTATATCCCCCACATCTTACATCTCCATATTTAATCCTCACCCTTTGCCGCCACCTCCCTCACCTCCCAAGGAGAATCTCCCCCCTCCCCCCCGAGGCCCTCTCAGGCCTCCTCGGGCTTGTCGGGCGGGGGCCCACACGGCTGCAGCATCTTCTCCATGAGGTTGAAGCGGACTCGGGCCTTGGTCTCGTTCTCGGCCACGGCGAAGTAGTTGAGGAGGTCGAAGTGGCCCATGTACGAGGCGTACGAGTCGCGGTGCTGGTTGACGAGCCACTCCCACTTGGTGGTGTCGGCGTGCCCGGTGCCGATGTACTTGGACTGGAGATGTTCCAATTGGCTGTGGATATTGTAACGGTCCGTCATTTCGGCTCCGGCTGTCCGCTTAAAAAAAATTCGAATTCGAATCCCAACCGTCAACCGCCCGCCGAGGAAAACCTAACATGGCCGCCGTTACCATAGTTACCGCCACGTGGCTTTCCGGAAAGCTACAGGTACAATTAAATGAAAATAACCGTTCGAAACGAAATTGTGATTTTGTCTTATGTGAAGTGAAATCTTGGTAAATTAGGGCTATTAAAAAAGTTTAGACAACATTGCGCAGGCGCATTAGGAATAGCCTGCATTGAAGCCCCGCCCCCAACCAGGCGACCTTTACAATTATTTATTGGAATAAAAAACAACGCCTACCAAACAAATACTGACGATAATATGCTTGGTTTTCACATAAAATAATTTAACAAATCGGAGTTATTAAATTGATAGACATTGATGCGCAGGCGCATTGAGTAACGGGTTTTGAAGCCGGAAAGAAGCTCTTGGCACCACCAGGTGCCCCCTAGATCGGAGGACCGCTGCTGTGCGGTATTGCACTCTCCATTCATTCCAATGCACCAACAGATTTTGGTCCATCGCTAGATACATGTAGTAACAATAATAAATAAAATAAAATAAAATTTCAGCTAGTGATTTTTATAGAATCCATAAAGTACAGAAAGAGGCCATTTGGCCTATCGAGTCAGCACAGACCCTCTCAAGAGCATCCCACCCAAACCCATCCCCCTACCCTATCCCTGAAAACCCGCATTTTCCATGACTAATCCATCTGGCCTTCAACATCCCTGGACACTATGGACAATTTAGCAAGGCCAATTTATCTAACCTGCACATGTTTGGACTGTGGGAGGAAACCGGACCACCCGGAGGAAACCCACGCAGACACAGGGAGAATGTGCAGACTCCACACTGAGAGGTCCCTGGTACTGGGAAGCAGCAGTCCTAACCATTGTGCCACCCTTGATCAGTATCATGAATAGTCCTACTTACGTTGGTGCAATAAACAATTGCCACTCGTTTGCAATAAAAATCAAACCATCTTCGACCACTTCATCAATGACCTTCCCTCCATCATAAGGTTAGAAGTGGGAATGTTCGCCAATGATTGCACAATGTTCAGCACCGTTCACAACTCCTGACTTCTAAGCAGTCCGTGTTCAAATGAAACAAGATCTGAACAATATTCAGGTGTGGTCTGACAAGATCTAGATAAGATCTTCAAAATGCCATCAAGGATACCAAGAGACAACACCCAGACTAAACCAGAGTCCCAGATTAACCACAGAAACACATGTTGAATGTGGCAAGACTTACATGATTTAAGGGGCTACAAAGCAAAGTTGAGTACGATTGCTGAAAACAATACATTCCTCCCCAATGAGCTCATTTTAAACAGCAGGTCAGTGAAATGATGTCATCTGCCCCGACGGTCTCGGGAGCACCTGTACCCACAGTCACCACTGCAGGTGTCAGATCAGTGTCCTTGAGAGTAAACCCCTCAGAAAATGACTGGTGCATAAGGGGTCCCTGATCGTGAACTCAGATCCTGCACAGACCAGCTGGTGGGAGTATTTGTAGACATCTTAACCTCTCCTTACTATGATGTGAGTTCCCACCTTCTTCAGGAAGATGACCATCATCCTGGTGCCAAAGAAGAATCAGGTAGCGTGCCTTAATGAGTGCTTCACTGATTCTGACATCCATCGTCATGAAGTGCTTCGAGAGGTTAGTAATGGCTCACATCAACTTCAGCCTCCCAGATTGCCTTGGCTCACTACAATTTGCTGACTCTCACAAAAGGCCCATGGCAGACACCATCTCCCTGGCCCTACATTCAGCCCTGGAGCATTTAGATAACAAGGACACCTACATCAGTCTCCTATTAATTGACTTTAGCTCTGCCTTCAACACCATAATTCCAACAAAAATCATCTCCAAGCTCCAAGATCTAGGACTCTGCTCTTCCTTCTGTAGCTGAATCCTCGACTTCCTGACCAGCAGACTGCAATCAGTGAGGATAGGTGACAACCCCTCCACAATAATCCTCTATAGTGGGTTGGAACTCAAACAACAATGAGACAGAGTACAGGAAGGAAATAGGCAGTTTAGTGGCATGGTGTGAAGACAACAATCTCTCCCTCAATAACAACAAAATGAAAGATCTGGTCTTCGACTTCAGGAAGCGGAGTGGAGGACAGGCCCCTGTCTGTATCAATGGCGTTGATGTGGAGGTGGTCGAGAACGTCAAGTTCTAAGAGTAAATATCACCAATGATCTATCCTCATCCATCCACGTTGATGCTAGCCAAACAAGCAGACCAACACCTCTACTGCCTCAGAAGGCTAAGGAAGTTCGGCATTGCCACAATGACTCTTACCGATTTTTATAGATGTACCGTAGATTGCATCCCAACCAGATGCATCAGAGCTTGGTATGGCAACTGCTCTGCCTAAGACTGCAAGAAATTATAGAGAGTTGTGAAACGCAGCCCAGTCCGTCAGGAAAACCAGCCTTCCTTCCATTGACTCCGTCTACATTCATCATGCCATGGTAAAACAGCCAACATAATCAATCACCCCCCAGTTATATTCTTTTCCATTGTGAAGGAGATACACAAGTTTGAAAACACATACCAACAGACTCAAGAACAGCTTCTTGCCTGATGTTATCAGACTTATGAATGGACCTCTCATACATTAGCTGTGATCTTTCTCTGCATCTTCTCTGTAGCTGTAACATTATATTCTGCATTCTGTGCTGTTTCCCTGATGTAATTATGTAAGGTCTGATTTGCCTGTATAACAAGCAATACAACACATTTCACTGTATCTTTGTACATGTGACAATAATAACTCAAATCGTAACATTCATGCCACATAAATGCCAGGTAATGACCATCAGCAATAAGAGACAATCTAACCACCTGCCTTTGATATTGAATGGTGCTACCATCACTGAATCCCCCATTATAAACATTCTGGGGATTGAGGTTGGTTGGCTCACCGAGCTGGTTTGTTGTTCCGCAGACGTTTCATTACCGTGCTTGGTAACATCCTCAGTG
>NW_025977541.1:0-6917 GCF_021869965.1 Rhincodon typus | reverse complement strand
ACCTTCGGGTGGCATCGTTGTGGCACTGCAGGAGGCCCAGGATGGACATGTCGTCTGAGGAATGGGAGAGGGAGTTGAGGATGGCAGTTTCCTTCCCTAAAGGACATTTGTGAACGAGATGGGTTTTTCCAACAATCGGCAATGGATTCACGGTCATCATTAGACTCCTAATTCCAGATTTTTTTCAATTGAATTCAAATTCCACCATCTGCCGTGGCAGGATTTGAACCCAGTTCCCCAGAACATTATCTGGGTCTCTGGACTAACAGTCCAGCGATAATACGACTAGGCCATCGCCTCCCCTATGGAGGAATTCCAACACACGTGGTGCCAGGGAAAGGCACAGCTGAGACAATGAAGTAGATATTGACATTTTGCCCTTTCCTGTCTCTTAATGTTTGAATTCTATTTGGGAAGGAAAGGTGGTCATGGGGTGCTGTAGAAGGAGGGTATAAACTCTGGAAATGAAGGCAACGGACAGGCTAGGCAGAAGAACAGTGGCTACTGGAGCTCTATTATTGGGTATGAAAGTTAGATAGAATATGGATGGTGGGAGTAATCATCTCTTAATTGGAGAACATCCTGAATGATTGTGTCTCGGAGTATGCCCTTCTGCCTCCTGCATTTCATCGCCTCTTACTGTCTCACCTGGTCCTGTATTGGTGGCAACATCCAACAAAAGCACCTCAAACAATAGGGACAGTCACTTCAGAATCCTTCTCATGGAGCCTGCAATGACTTGCACAGCCAAACTGGGCATAGTCTCACCTGCACTCTGCATGCATGAGACTTCCCAAGTTGGCATTGGGAACGGTGCCATTGGAAGCCCTTGATTGTTCTGCTTCCACCTTCCAGCACAGTGGACTGCTGCATAATCAAAGCATTGCTAAGAACTCACCCGCATATCAGACCCTGCCCGCACCATGATAGATTGGAAACTCTTCCTGTCCAAGTCCACATCAAAATCTCGAGTAGTTTGAATCACTGCGAGTTCCCTCAGTGACACTTTAGACACTCCTTCCTTGGGAAGGAGTGGCAAATGGTAAACGCTCTGTCCCATTTCATGTGATTTCCCTGTTGCCTTGGAAAGATCTTGGTGTGGACATGGACAGGGAGAGTTTCCAATCCATCAAAGTGTAGACAGGAGAGCTGTAAGCAATGTTTGATTGTCCAGCAGTCCACAGTGTTGGAAGGTGTTTAGAAGGTGCCTCAGAAAAAGCAAACAAATGTGGCATTAGTTATTCATTTGACACAGGAATGAGCAGCAGCTCTGGGTCATCTGAAGGGCGTACCCAGAAATCCAATACAGATTGTTATGGTGTTCACAGTGGAAGAACGATGTGTTCCGTTCTGTTCCCTGAATACAGTCACTACCTGTTCACTGAAGCAAGCGCACTAGACACAGGGAAAACACGGACAGAGACCAGTGAATGAAGAAAGACTTTCAGAACCTCAATATTTTAAAGATATTTATTGAAAACTTATCCAGGACACCGCTGTCCTTCTTCAAAATAGCCATTGTAAATATGGATTCTGTTCATCACGTAAAAGGGCAGGCAAGGTTTTGGTTTGGCATTTGATAGATGACACAAACAACAGTGCAGCCCTCCCCCAGTGATTCCACTGGATTGTCAGTCTGGATTCTCGATCCTTTGTTCAGAGACCAGAGTGGGACTAACTGACCCAGGCTCCTGGGATAGCAGTTAGCTGTCTCTGGAGAGCAACTCATTCTCCAACAGAATCAGAGTCCAAAAGGAGGCCATTTGGGCCATTGTGCCTGTGCTGGCTTTTTGACAGAGCCAAGGAATCACTCTAATTCCACTGCTCTTTTTCCATTGACCTTCAGGTTTTATGCCCAACTTCGAGAGTTATTATTGAATCAGACCTTTCAGCCAGTGCATTCCAAATCACAACATCCTCCTTGTCTTGCCTTGGATTCTTTTGCCAATTACCATGACTCTGTGGTCTCTGCCACTGGAAAGAGTTTTTCCAGGCTTGCTTATTACCAGAACCAGGCACGGTTCTGAACACCTCCTTTAAATGCCATCTTAACCTTAGCTGCCCCAAAGTGAAAAATCCCAGCTTCTCCAGTCACTGCTGAACTGAAGTCAGGAAAAACATTTTTGCCCAGAAGGTGGTGGGAATCTGGAACTCACTGCCTGTAAGGCTGGTAGAGGCAGAAACCCCCAGAGCATTGAAGAATTACTTAGACATGTACTTGGGATACCGAGGCATACAATGCTTTGGGGCAAGCATTGGAAAATGGGATCAGAATAGTTAGGTGGTTGTTTTTGATTGGAATAGGCATAAGGCTGGATGACCTTTTTCTGAGCTGTAGAGCTCCATGACTCAAAGTGGGGATAAATATGACTTTGCACTTCCAAAGTGGGCAGACATTGCAATTGAAGCCTGACAAAGTCAGCTTCCACATTGGCTGGCTATTCAATCCAATTTAGTAGCAGAGAAGAAGACAATAATGTAGCAATGCAGATCACAGGAGTCTTAGGGGTAGACATTACTGTGAGAACAGAAATGCTGAAGAGGTTGTGTTTGGTTTTGACAATAAGAGTATGCATGTGTATGTGGCTGGTGAGTGTCAAGGGCAAACTTTGTGGCTGTAGGGGTTGTTAGTGCCACAAAATCATAGGCAATAGCATATCATCTGGCAGCCTGTTATGTATAATTACAGAGTTAGGTCATTCAGCCCAAAAGCTCAGGGCCTATGTTTATTCTTCAGTCAAGCCTCCTACCAGCCCTTTTCACCTTGTAGTATAAAGGATTAATGCCAAATATGTAAACGAGCCACTGACATTGTTAGTGATGTAAGAGATCACATGACTATAGATATCAGCAAGTGATATAGTTCTGTGTTAGGTATTACCCTGTAAATACATAGAAGTATGTTTAATAAAAGGTAAAGTTACCAACAATTGAGTGTTCAACAGTTTCTGTTCTTCCTGACCAAGGATACAGCCTGCTCTAATGCTCACTACTATGAGAACAGATAT
Source organism: Rhincodon typus (assembly GCF_021869965.1). Lineage (NCBI taxonomy): Eukaryota > Metazoa > Chordata > Chondrichthyes > Orectolobiformes > Rhincodontidae > Rhincodon > Rhincodon typus. The sequence continues at coordinate 3,909 of NW_025977541.1, read as the reverse complement.
CTCACCATGTACTTACCTACAATCCAGCTATTCTGATCAGCTTCAGTGGCTTTGGCAGTTTTCTTTCTTGACAGGGCCCTGATTTCAATCTTTCTCACACTAATGCTCTCTTACTCAATCTCTCTTGCTCATGCTCCCTTGATCCCTCCCACTCACTTTCTCATTCATTCTCTTTCTTACTCTCTTGCTTGTTCTCTCACTTGAAGTCTTTCTCACCCACTCTCATGCGCTCTCTTGCTCGGTCTCTCTCTCTCACTTGCTTTCTCTCTCACTCACTCCATCGTGTGCTCTTTCTCACTCGCTCCCTCCCTCCCTCGTTTTCTCTTTCGGTCACTCGCTCTCTCTCTATCTCTCATTCTATTGTGCTCTCTCACTCTGTCACACGCTCTCTCACTCGATCTGTCGCCCTCTCTCTCACTTGCTGTCTCTGTCAGTCTTTCTCTCACTCTCTTTTTGTCATTCTGTCTCTCGCTCACTCTCACACTCTCGCTTGCTCTCTTGCTCACTTTCTTGCTTGCTTCCTCACCCTTGTTCACTCTCACTCGTTCTCATACTTAATCTTGCTTGCTCTCTCATTCAATCTCTCACTTGCTCTCATTTGCTCTCTTGCTCACTCACGCTCTCATGCTTGCTCCCTCATTCACTCTCTCACTTGCTTTCATGCTTGCTCACTCTCTCGCACGCTCTTACTCACTCTCTCATTCATTTTCTCGCTCAGTCTCTCACTAATTCAATCTCTCCGTCAGTTTCTCACCTGCTCTCTTGCTTGCTTTTGTACTTGCTCTCTCACTCATTCTCTCATTCACTCTATCGCTTGCTCTCTCTCTCATTCACACTCTTGTTTGCTCTCTCACTCACAGTCTTGTTCGGTCTCTGCATCTCGCTCACATTCTCATTCATTCTTTCATTTAGTCTCACTGACAGTCTTGTTCACACTCTCTCTGTCTTGCTTGCACTCTCATTCACACTCTCATTTAGTCTCACACTGGCTCTCTCACTTGCTCTCTCGGTCTGTCTCACTCTCTCTCACTTAATCTCTCACTTGCTCTCTCCTTTACTCTCATTTTCTCTTGTTTTTGTTCTCTTGCTCACTCTCATTCATTCTTGTGCTTGTTCATTTGCTCAATGGGTCCTTCTCACTCTCTCTCACCCACTGTCTTCATACTCTGTCTTGCTTGCTCTCTCTCCAGTTCACCCTCAGGATTTTCTATACTACTCAGGGAGAGACAGCTCATCATTGTTGATAACATCCAATCTGTTTAGAATCCTAAAATCAGGAATAATTAATACTGATAATGCTAACATCCAATCTGCTTTCCAGACCCTGTCCTGGCATTGTTGTTGGGAGATTAACAGTACTGTGAGTGCGTGGGACAAGTGCTACCTGTGTTTGAAATTTTGTATTGCTTGTTCATTTTGACAGTGTCTTATCTCATCAAATAGGAACAACGGAGAAAGAATATCTTAAAGGAGGGTTGTAAAAATTGCTGGAAAGTTAGGATCTTCCAGAGCATTGGTCCCACGCAGGATATTGGGCAATGAGGCCAAATATCCAGGTTACTTTAGATTATCCAAGCTGTGTGCAAGGCAAACCTGAGAATTTGTTATCTAACCAATGTGAACACAACTCCTCTACATTTCAATTCTGCCCCTCTAGAAGTGAACTGCTGCTTTGTTTGCACTTTTACTGGTCTTGTCATGCTACATCACTACATTGATAACTTGTGACTCAGTATGTCAAAAATACCCAAAATGCTGACCACTTGCCAGCCCAGATTTTGGGAAGGATGACAAAGAAGAATTCCTGCCACACTCTACCAGAAGCTGCCTCAGATTAGGTATTCTTATTAAAAGCTTAACAAGGAGGAAAGCTCTGTGTTGGTTTAGCGTTTTCCAAAGAATGTACAACACAGAAACAGGGCACTTGGACCAACTGATCTATATCAGGGTTTATATTCCATTCACACCTACTGTCCATCCTCATGTACTTACCAAGATTCTCCGCAAATGTAGCTATATTGTTCACCTCAATTACTCCGTATTGTAGGGAGTTCCTCATTCCAACTTCTTGGCTAGAGACATTATTTCCTGAATTTTCACTGGATGTGTTACTGACTGTCTTATATGCATGGTCCCTAGGTCTATACTCACCTACACGAGGAAATGTTTTCTCTATGTCCATTGAACTGTTTTCTGATTTTATAACCTCTAATGGCTCAGATCTCTACGTTCACTTAGTATCACTAAGACATCAATAATTCCCTTTCTCTCCGCAAAGTCTTACAACTTGGATTCTGTTTGTTCAGAGTGCGGTATCTCAGTCCTAGAGAGAATAGTAGGGTGGACTATTCACTGTCTGACCGTTAGTTGTCTGAAGGTCCTGGCTATTCAATAATTGTAATGTGGCTGATGCAATGAAATCACTCTGTCAACAAATTAAAGCTGCCTTCCACCCAGCTCCACTGATTTCTGTTTTTAATTGAAGGAGAGAATGGGACAGACGACAGTGAAGGGCAAGGAATGCAGAATGCAGAATATCTGTAAGGACAGCACAGATTCACATTGCAAATGTCAAACCCACCCACAAATATCTCTCATGGCAGTGCAACACACAGTACAGAAGGGAACACAGGTCAATGATCAATGAAAGAGGCTTTCACAAGTGTGCAATGTCCCAGAGTACTAAAGTAGTAGTGTCATCCAATGTCCATTCATGGACTCTATCCTGAACTGGTTCTGCTGGTGTGCCATTGCCTTCGACTCTTGGGGACAGGGTGAAGAGGCAGATCTCAGGTCTGTCCCAGCCACAGTATTTTCATTATTCTGAACTACGTGGTAGCCATCTCACCAACTGAGCTAACTGGCCTCTTTGTGGTAACAGAGTAAACACACATTGTGTACAGCAAGATGATAGCATTGCCCCAGTAATCTGGTCATTTCATACTTGTTCTTGGGCCAAAGATAAATATTGACCAGGTCATGAGGGAGAACTGCCCTCCTCTTCTTCACATACTGCCATGGAACCATTTACACCCATGTGAAGGGGTGAACAGGGCTTTCTGTTTACTGTTTCGTCTGAAAGCCTGCAGCTCAAAATTGAAGCACCAGAGTTAGATTACATGCTCAGGTCTCTGGAGTGGAACTACAAAGCCACAAACCTCTCACTTGGAGATGAATATGTTTCCAATTGAGCCAAGGCAGGCCTCATCCTTTCAGGTAGGCCCAGCACTGCTTAGAGGTGGGCCCAGAATTGCTTGGATTGGGTGTTGAATTGAGTGAGGGAACAAATTTTATCCTTTTCCTGTTACTTACAAAATGGGTAAGAATCAGTGACTACAATTGAAATGAAGTCTTACAGCTGAGTTCTACAGAGGCTGGGAGCTGCACCTCCCTTTTCAGATATTGAACAATCTGCAGTGTCTATTTAAAAGTTTGAAAAATAAAAGCTGGTATTGATAATAATAGCAGTTGAACACTTGACGTTTGATTTTTTTTGTATTTTTCAACAGATGCTTTAATCCAATTGAACACACTGACATCTTCATTAGAGGAGGAATATCCTATGCTGCATCAAATCATCAGCCTCCATTAATACAATTTCTAGCCTGTTGCTGTTTTGACTATATTCAAAAAGTTATTGAAAATTAATTGATTACATGTGGCAATCACTAAAAAAGACTAAAGTGCATTACAGTTATTTTTCAGGAAGATACCCTGGTTCTGTGTTTCTAAGCAGAAATAACTCACAGTATTAGAAAAATTATTTATTAGACATGTAGACACCTCAAATCCAGCAACCTTGGGACCAGGCCCTGCCATTTTTCAGAACCTGCTGCTTGTTGAAATGAAATAAAAACCCGAAAGAACTGCGGATGCTGTAAATCAGAGACAAAAATAGAAAATGATGGA
>NW_025977540.1:0-6918 GCF_021869965.1 Rhincodon typus | reverse complement strand
TCTTCATTTTCTGAAGAAGGATCTAGGCCCGAAACGTCAGCTTTCCTGCTCCTCTGATGCTGCTTGGCCTGCTGTGTTCATCCAGCTCTACACCTTATTATCTCAAATATATTTTGCTTCCCTGTTAACTCTAATTGAGGGGGGCCTGATGGAATGAAGATGTGTTTAAATGTAGAGTTAAAAACTGAAAACGCTATATTGCAGATTCTGGAAATATTCAAACTGTCATCTTAAAGGTCCTTCGCTTTTCAGAAAACCACAGCAGTGGGATTTGAACATCATTGTCATAGAGGTGTACAGCACGGAAACAAACCCTTCAGTCCAACTCGTCTGTGCCGACCTGGTATCCTAAATAAATTTCGTCCCATTTGCCAGTATTTGGCCCATATCCTTCTTAAACCCTTCCTATTCATATACCCATCCAGATGCCTTTTAAATGTTGGAAATGTACCAGCCTCCTTAGGTCCCTTTTAAATCTTTCCCCTCTCACATTAAACCTATATCCTATAGTTTTGGACTCCTCTTCCTCCCCCCAGCCTAGGGAAAAGACCTTGTCTATTTACCCTATCCATGCCCCTCAATTTTATAAACCTCTATAAGGTCATTCCTCAGCCTCTGAGGCTCCAGGGAAAATAGCCCCAGCCTATTCAGCCTCTCCCTATAGCATAAACCTTCCAACCCTGACAACATCTTTGTAAATCTTTTCTGAATCCTTTCAAGTTTCCCTTCTATAACGGAGAGACCAGAATTGCACACGGTATTCCAAAAAATGGCCTTACCTGTACAGCTGCAACCTGACCTCCCAGCTCTGATACTCTTCACTGACCAATGAAGGCAAGCATACCAAACACCACCTTCACTATCCTATCTACTTGCAATTCCACTTTCAAGGAATTATGAACCTGCACTCCAAGGCCTCTTTGTTCAGCAACAAGGACCCCAGGACCTTACCATTAAGTGTACAAGTCCTGTCCTGATCTGCCTTTCCAAAATGCACCACCTCACATTTATCTAAATTATACTCCATTTGCCACTCCTTGGCCCATTGACCCATCTGATCAAGATCCTATTGTACTCTGAGGTAACCTTCTTCACTGTCTGCTACACCTCCAATTTTGGTGTCATCTGCAACTTACTTGCCATACCTCATACATTCACATCCAGATCATTTATATAAATAACATAAAAGCAGTGGACCTAGCACCGATCTTTGTGGCACACTGCTGGTCATAGGCCTCCAGTCTTAAAAGCAACCCTCCACCACCACCCTCTGTCTTTTACTGTTAAGCATAAATCACAAAAAAGTATCATACAGGTTCAGGTCATGAGAAAGGCAAATGGAACATTGTCCTTTATTTCAAAGGTAACGGAGTATAAAAATAGGCCAGTCTTACTAAAACCATTTAAGGCACTAGCCAGACCACAGCTGGAATACTGTGAACAGTTTTGGGTCCCTTTAACTAAGGAAAGATATACTGGCATTAGAGGTAGTCCAGAGAAGGTTCTGGTAGTTAATCATGGGAATGGAGGAGCTGTCTTAGGTCAGGTTGGGTTTGTACCTCATCGGGATCTAGAGGAGAAGCAACCTTATTAAAGCATAAGATTCTGTTGGGACCCAAATGGTAGATGCAGAGATGTTCCCTCTTTTGGGACAGTCTAGGACAAGAGGGCATAATCCCAATAAAAGATTGCCTTTTTAAGATGAGGAATTTCTTGAGGGTAGGGAATCGTGGAATTGTTTACCACAGGATTGTAGAAACTATAAATTGTAAGTATTATCAAGACTGAGATTGGCAGATTTTTATTCAGTAAGGGAATCAAGGGTAATGGGAACAATGTAAAGTGGTGTTGGGAATTATCAGATCAGCCATGATTTGTGCTGTTCAATAAGATTTGATGGGCTGAATGGCCTGCTTCTGCCCCTTAGTTTTATGGTCTTTAATGTAGATTTACTCACTACGGCTTTGCAAAATGAGGAGCAAGAGTAATTTAGCTCACCCACACCCATTAAATTCAAAAGTCTAAAGTCAAAATCTAGAAATAGGCAAAGGGGTGGAAGTCAGTTTTTCCAAAGAAGAGTCTTTGGACTCAATATTAACTTCTCCTTTCCTCCATAGATGCTGTCAGAGCTGTTGAGTTTCTCCAACATTTTGTTTTTTAGGACAAAACACTGAATGTCTATAGTTAGATAATGTACAGTACTTCAATATGTGCAATATACTGGCTAGAATTTTTTGAAGAATATGCATAATTTCTTCATAAAGCAATGTAGAGTTGAAGATTCAAATTCTGGGAGTCTTCCGAATTATTTAAAACTATCTTTCGCTGTACTTTCATCTATCCACATAGTGGCGCCAAAGCATCTTAGCTGAAAAATATGAATTTACATTTTGAAAGACCTTTGGTTTTGAATGTTTGAATTGAATGTTCACTATTGCAATATTGCTTTTTTAAAAAGTTTGCAACAGCTACTCCCTTGTACACACTACTTAAATATCAGGCATCTAAAGTCAAAGCTATGCTAGAAATAAGTAAAGAAAAGGAAGTTATTTTAGGATCTCAAGTTCTGCTGATGTGGACTCTGGTCTGACTACTGTTAGTCTTTTAAGACTGTTGACTAACTGGACAGAGCTATGTCAATGTACAGTCCTCAAGGAAACAATTGCAATAGCTTGTGAATTTTGAATTCCACAACAATATCTTAAATCACAATTGTGCAGAAAGACCAGTGCAGTGGGATTCCTTAAATGCTTTTCCTTTTAAGAACTTTGTCACCATCAAGTGATTTTCCTCAAATTTGGATGCTTGCTTTTAGATCCATTTGAAACCTGCATTGATCAGTGTTTATGCACGTTCTTTAGTTGTCTATTATATGACCCAACTTTGGAATACAAAAAGAGAAATAAAAGATGGATCTAAAGGAGCTGAGAACACCACAGCAAAAATTGGCAGTGATTGCTGTCTTTAAAAAAAAAGTTATAATCTGAAATTGCAGAAAGTAAACACAACAATGAATATATAATGTTTCTATTGGCTGGTCTATACTGATCTTGTTTTCTCTATGAAATTTTGATATTTATATTTATATCTATATTGATATCTATTTACATGACTTCGCACAAGGTGCCCTCTGGTTCATTAATTTTTCAATATTAATTTATTGTACATTCATATCTACATTCACCTGGCAGAAATTTGAGGCCCACAATATAAAGCATCACACTATCATTTCAGTGCAGTTTGTGGGAACTTGCTACTTGCGTATTATTTGACCTGCTTTTGCCAAGAATACAATGGTACAGTACATTACTGCTTATGAAATGCTTTGGGATGCTCTGAGGCCTAAACAGTGATATATAAATATGCTTGATTTGTCTATAAAACTTCACAACCAAGTAATCAAATCAGTTTGGCAAACCATCTGGCATAGCACTGTCTGAGACTTTTTCAAATTCCACTAGAACTGGCTCTCAAATTAATGATAATATTGAACAACTAACTAGTAAGTTTACGACTACCTGATGGAAGATAAATGTCATCTCATAACCTAATTCATCTCATGCATAGATTATGTTCTTCATGCTGTTGTGGCTAAGTCACCCCAAGCTACCTTTAAGTCGGCTACTTATTAAGAAATCTCACAAACAATCAAGTACTGAAACAGTGATGTACACTTTATTGCATGTGGCAACTAATATAAGACCCCTCAAATAAGCAAATTAAGCCTCACAACTCAACTTAGCTATTATCTGATGAATGATGGAACTTAGCTATGACTCCAATCATCAAGATCTGACTCTAATGTCCAAGGTTTGATCTTTGTGCAGTGTTGCTCTTCAAAGTGCTGCTGAAGAAGTGTTCTGGTTTTGGATTCTAATAGTTTTTTTCATCTTTCAGGTCTATGATGTGACATTATTGATGATCTTTTGGGTTCTTTCATCCAAATTATTGACTACTCCTCTGGAACCATCAAGTCTGCAGCTTGCCTCCTTATCAGAAGTAGCTTTCGTGTTCGTTGTTACATTTGCCGTTGACTGCCTGTTTGAAAATGCAGCTTTCCTGTGATTAACTCCTTAAATTCTTCTGCAAAGTAATCATTTTCCCTTGTGGCATAAAGCAGCCAGTTACCAAGCAGATCTCAAAACAATTTTGTTCACGTAGTCAAGACTCCTCCTTTTCCCAGGCATGGCTAGTTGCTTTCAATTCCTGTATAAGTTTGTTTTTGCCTTTAAAAGTATATTTCAGACAGAGTTATTGCTGTTTCTTTCAATCTATGAATAGTTATTAAACTTCTGAAGTTTACACCATCACGATGCATTCTACATTGTATCGGACAATTGATGGAGTTGAAATTGATTTACTTTTAAATAGAATGTCGCGTATCTGCTGTTATTCTCACTGAATTCTTTTTAACTTTGAGTATTCTTCTGATATCGCTGTGACTCTATGCGCTATGGCATGCCTTTTTATAACTGGAGGTCTACTCTGCACCACCAGCATAACTAAGCTATTTAAAATTTAATCAAGGCATGCTGCAGCATTCTGACTTCCTGATAGCACCCACCGCAATTGTTTCCCTACATTGTTCCCATAAGATCCAACCCTGTAATTTACTTACAGATGAAGTTCTGGTATAAGAAAACAAAAAAATAGGATGCCATAACAGAGAATTCCACATTTTTATACTGATTAATTGGCATGAGAAGACATTGCCAACTAATAGAAACTGACAACTCGTATTTCTTCATGGTACAAATCAAAGATCAGGCAGCCTGTCACAAGCTGATCAACTAAATGCATTGAAATTAGTTTTGGTGGCTACCGAAATCAAAAAAACACAGCTTTCACCCAAATACTTGAGACTCATGAGGTTCCACATGTTAGCGTCTCATTGCTAACCACCATGCAGGAGTCTGAGGGTAATATAGAAGTCAAACATTTGGTTCTGCCCTACATGCATTTGCCAAAACAAAAAGGGCAGCAATCCAACCAAAGCAAATCTGCATCTGGCCTTAACCCTTCACAAATTGCTAAATTAAAATTGGATAAACCTATCCATTTTTACTTATCTTTGCTTCCCCCATCAAATAATTTGCTCATTCCTATCATCAGCCTTACTGAATTAGGTAGACAGAAAAGGAAACCGCACTTAGAATCTGAGTAACGTTAAAAAGCTTTGTTGGATACTAAACCACATGTAAGTTCTCTTTAGTCAATATCAAATCTATCAAACTGATACACCTGCCTAAGTCACAACAGTGATAATATTTTTACATACTTCCTCAGACGTGAGCATTTTAAGACACTTGAGATAATGAATGGCCTATTTAAATACACTTTAAATATATCTATAAGGCCTATATTCATATTTAAATTCTTTCTTTCACCTGTCTTCCATATATTAAAAGACAAATTTACAATAAATTCTAAGCTTTCACTCACTAAAGTAATAATACTAGCGACCAAAGCAGCACCAAAAATATATCTTACATACACTAAACATGAGCTGCTTAGTCCAAACAGTACAAGGCAAGGTGACATAATTATAAATTGAATTATGAAGTAAAGTTAGAGAAACGTGGACTCTTTCAGCCTTGAAAGGGGCTCCTAATGGGGAGACTTTGTGTAGGAAAGCAAATGGAATAGGAAAGCTAAATTTAGACATTTATTTTGAAGTGTGCAATTTAACTAGGCCAAAGGTCACAAATTCAAATGAATGAAAACCAACAGGATGTATTTCACAAATTATATTCACCATGCAGTGAGATTAAATCCTCTCCATTCATTGATATTTTAAATCAATCTGTTATGATACAGCTCTGGAGCAGGTGAGCCTTGAGCCTAGGCCTTCTGGCCTAGAGGTAGGGATACTATCACTGTGCCACAAGACCTTATAGTGGGAATAATTCTGCTAATGAGACAAAATCTATTATCTTAGTTTACCTTCAAAATGAACTCCATTAGTTCACAGTAATGAACCAACTGGTAGATACAAAACTCTTGTATTTGTTTTAATCCAAACACTCAAATGTCAAAGACAATCGTTTTGAAGATATGAAGTCAAGTGAAAATAATTTTATTTTTTGCAAACCATTCCACTTCCTAGATGAAGCAAACTTGCTTAGAAAAATCGAAGTCCTAATATAGATTTTGAAAAACATTTATAATAATTCCCTTTGTGAAAAATGTGTTTCTAGTTTTCCCTTTCTAGTCATAATCCTCAATCTAAGCCCTGTGTTACTGGTTCATCATCCAGTGAAACACTCTACTTGCCATGCGTTTTTTTTAATATTTCAAAGTCTTCATCAAATTCTCTGTAGGTGAAGGAAAAACAACTGAAGAAGTGTTTTCTCATAACCATTATTTCTCATCCTCAGCATATCTTAGTGAATCTGCGTTGAGCCTTGTCTTGTTTTTGATAACATTTCTGCAACCAGCTGTCCAGGACAGTGTAGAAATGTTCCGTCAAAGATTCTCAGAATTCAATGGTACTGTCCCTAAGTCAAGACCCACATGTTCAAGTTCAACTCCCATCTGCGTCAGAGGTGTATCATTACTGGTCCACACAGGTTGCTTAAAAATAATTTGCAAAATTTCATCTCTGAGTGTAATTTGGGCCTTGCAGTCATTCAACGTCTCTTTGTTGGTCTTTATTTTCAATATGACTTGCAGAAAACCCAAGATCCCTTTGTGTTTATGTGATATTTTCTCTCTCCACTCAGAGCTTTCAAGATCCATTTTCATGTAACCCTCCCTGTTCAATCATTCTGGCAACTTTAGTTTCATTTCCAAGTTAAACTTCTTTATAATTTTCTGCCCTGGCTTACATCTGTCACTGACAGTAGGAACTGCAGATGCTGGAGAATCCGAGACAACAAGGTGCAGGGCTGGATGAACACAGCAGGCCAAGCAGCATCA
>NW_025977539.1:0-6919 GCF_021869965.1 Rhincodon typus | reverse complement strand
CCGAAGGTTGCAGGAACAGCAACTCATATTCCGCTTGGGAACCCTGCAGCCCAATGGTATCAATGTGGATTTCACAAGTTTCAAAATCTCCCCTCCCCCTACCGCATCCCAAAACCAGTCCAGCTCGTCCCTGCCTCCCTAACCTGTTCTTCCTCCCACCTATCCCCTCCTCCCACCTCAAGCCGCACCTCCATCTCCTACCGACCAACCTCATCCCGCCCCCTTGACCTGTCCGTCCTCCCTGGACTGACCTATCCCCTTCCTAACTCCCTACCTACACTCACCTTTACTGGCTCCATCCCCGCCTCTTCGACCTGTTTGTTTCCTCTCCACCTATCCTCTCCTCTATCCCTCTTCTATCCGCCTCCCACTCTCTCCCTATTTATTTCAAAACCCCCTTCCCCTCCCCCTTTTCTGATGAAGGGTCTAGGCCCGAAACGTCAGCCTCTCTGCTCCTATGATGCTGCTTGGCCTGCTGTGTTCATCCAGCCCTGCACCTTGTTGTCTCGGATTCTCCAGCATCTGCAGTTCCTACTATCTCTCACACTAAGACACAAATGTTTTGAAAAATTAGCTCAATATGTGAAGGAGATATAAGATTTGAGATTGGGAAGCCCTTATTAATGCACTTATGGAGAATTACCACCAGTGGCTCTAAATAGTTTTGTCAGAATGTTTAGACTCTTAAATTAGTTGTGGTTTGCTTTGTGTGCAGGGTAAATGTTTCTCCGCTCTGTCCCAACAATATGCCAATTAAAACCCAATCTAAAACAGCCCAAATATCTTGCATACGATTTTTATAGCCAAGACAGATTTTCCCATTAACTTGCCCTGCATTGAAACCTTGTTCTCAGAAATAAAAGGACATTAAGCAAACACTCTCATCAACCAGGCCCTGACTTGTTTTTTTTTTAATAATTTTAAATAGTAGCAACATTCAGCAAGATGAATCTGACAAACATTGCTATGGGTGTTTCGTTCCACTTTTTTTTTAATGTATTATTCTCCTTAGACCTGTGTCTATATCATTAATTAGGCAACTTGGCCAGGGAACCCATCTTTAATTTTACTGTAAACTAGCTCAATTTTCTGTGACAGCAAAAATAGTGTTTTTCTTTCAGCGTTGAATGACTAGAAAATTTATCTTTTGAAAATGCACTTATAGATTGGTTTGGAACTTTATCTATCTCCTATCTAAAGTATGGATTTTCCTTTGGAAAGCTTATGAGGAATGCTGGCACATCTGAAGATCTGGAAATATTGATGTAAAACTTTCTCACAGTAGATTAAATAAATGCAATAAAGTCTCAGGTTTGGTCATGGTGGCATATTTGATTTTATTGGAACAGAATTCTCAACCTCAGGACCATTACGATTCTTCATTTTGTTTTAACCTCAACCTTCATTTATAACTTACTCAAGCAACATGTGCCTTCTTGGCAATTAATATTAGCAAAAGTTGTCTTGATTCTAATTGAGTAGAGATTGAGGCATAAAGAAATATTGAAAATGTAGATTTCCATTGAATGAAACCAACTGTGACTTTATGTTATGGAGGTTTACATGGCTCAGTAATAAAGAAGATTAATCATGCTTTTCAAACTAAGCAGTGAGAATACTGCTATGGGTGTGAGTCAGAGAATGGAATTGTAGCTCTTGTAGAGTAAACAATTGCACAACCGGATTGGTCAAATCACCTATAAGTATACTGTACTAGTGCACAATATTAAATGGACCAGAGGAAATAGTTTCAAGCTATAAAAAGCATATTTACAGTTGATATCAGAAAGTTCTTCATACAATGGATGACGAACATATTACTTCAAGGTAATGCAGTGGAAGCAAAAACCCCAGAGTAATTTACACTACAGTTGGATTTTAAAGGCAGACAATTGTGGGAACTCTATGGATAAATAGCTTCACTCAGCTGTATTTATCTTGGGACAGTCACATTTAATTTTATCCCCTTCCTCTTCAGAGGCAATTAAGAATAGGCACAAATGCCAGTAACATTCACATCCATGAATGAATATAAAAAATGGTATAGTCCATGGAGATTGACATAAGTATTTCTTGCTTTACTGTGAATCAAATTAATTAAATCTTACTGCAACGCATTGAAAATTTCTATTTCACATATGATGTAAGGTATGTGATTTATATAAATTGCAATAGCACTGTTTGCAAAAACTTATTTTTGAGTTTGGATTTTTGAATTTGAACTAGTGGCAGATGGGTTTGAAGGGGTGTAATTAAAAATAATTGCCTCTATATACAGAGTTTAGTTTAAAAATTCCTGACCTGAGTACTTGGTTAAAACCCTGAAGGGACTATTGGAAGCTAAGAAATTTTATGCTCAGTTAAATAACAAATCAAGAAAGAGGTTATCAGATTCTTATGACTTGGAATTGAAGCCAAGTCAAACCCTATGTAATAAATCACATGACACCAGGTTGTAGTCCAACAGGTTTATTTGAAAACACTAGCTTTCAGAGCATTGCTCCTTCAACAGGTGTAGTGAGAGAGGAATCAAGACACAGCAATTCACAAGTAAAAGATCAAAAGATCATACATTTGATGGGAAATATATTGAAATGTATTGAATAAACCTGAAATGGCTGGCTGACTCCCTCCTGTAAAATTTTTAATCAGTTAGAAAGGAGATGCAGGTTTTGATTGATTAAAATGCAAATCCTAGAATTTCTTCAAGTCACTGCGCCAAGATAACTAAAGGTTTTATTAGTGTATACAAGAGGTGAGATCTCAGGTCAGACAATGTATTTGAGCTGTGAGACCTTGTTTAGAATCTGTCTGTGTTTTAACCTGGAGTCACACAGGTTTTATTCCCAAAGCAGGAATTTATAAAATGCTCCATTGACTGGCTGTGTCTACAGATTGTGTATTTTTTGAACAAAATAGAATGTATCTGCAATTACAAATCTGCAAATACAAACTCACCCCAGAGGATTTATGTGTGTGTGTGTGTGTGTGCGCGCGCGCGCGTGTGTGTGTGTGCGCGCGTGTTTGCACGCATGTGTGCATGTGTGTTTGACAGAGTGTGTGAGTGTGTGGGAGTATATGTATGTGAGAGTGTGAGTGTGTGTGTGGGAAGAGTGTATATGTGAGAGAGAGTCTGTGTGAGTGTGTGTCTCAGTGAGTGTGTGTGTGTGAGTGCATGTGTGCGAGTGTGTGTGTGAGAGTGTATAGTGTGGTGGGGTCACCTGTAGTGCAACATGAACCCAAGATCCTGGTTGACGCCATCCTCATGGGTACGGAACTTGGCTGTCAGCCTCTGCTCGGCGACTCTGTGTTGTACTGTATTCAGAAGTCTGCCTTGGAGGACGTTTACCCAAAGATCTGAGACTGAATGCCCTTGACCACTGCACTGTTTCCCCCACTGGGAGGGAACACCCCTGTCTGGCAATTGTTGCACGGTGTCCATTCATCTGTTGTTGTAGTGTCTGCCTGGTTTCTCCAATATACCATGCCCCAGGGCATCCTTGCCTGCAGCGTATGAGAGAGACAATGTTAGCCAGGTCACATGCGTACCTGCCATGAGTGGTGTTCCCACGTGTGACGGTAGTATCCATGTTGGTGATCTGACATGTCTTGTAGAGATTGCCATGACAGGATTGAGCGGTGTTGTTGTCTTTTGATCATTTACTTATAAATTCTGTGTCTTGATGCCTCTTTCACTACACCTGATGAAGGAGCAATGCTCTGTAAGCTTGTGTTTACAAGTAAATCTGTTGAACTATAACCTGGTGTTGTGTGATTTTTAACCTTGTCCAATCCGGTTTAACACCGGCACCTCCACATCACTATGTGAGATAGAGAATTGCATTCTCTCCAGTGTTTGTGTTCAATGCTGATGGGATTAATTGGATTTTATTTTTACCACGTATTTCAAAATCTTTAGATGTATGTTATGTGTAAATAGTTTCATTGATTCTATATATTATCTTCATTTCTTTTGAGTAATCAGCTTCTGTTTCATTGTTAAAACCAAATCTGCAATGTTGTAATCTATTTTTTAAATTCAACAAATTCGAAAAATAAATAGAGATTCCAGATGCTTACTTCATCTCTTTCATTCCCGACCTGGAGGCAGGGATTGTTCGAGTTTTTCGGCTTTTTCTTTGTTCATGATGACTAACATACGTAGGTTACTGCTGTACCATGCACTAAATTTTATGTCGTCCTTATTCTTCTTAATTTTCGCTGATTTTGCCTCCTTTTCTCTTGCAGTTAGCAAGAAGATTTCAGAAATTATTCGAGACATGGCTGTCCAAGAGTCAGGCAGAGTGGAGAAGAACCACATTTTGCAACCCTGCAACATTGTATCCTTTTGTTTCAGTGAAATGTCACTTTGTTACAGCCAAAAGAAAGAAAACAAAATATGATCCATGAAGCCAGATTTCAATCTGGGAATGACTTGACTACTAATGACATCAGTTGAGGTCATAAGAATGCATTTTAAACAACTAGAAGTTAGTTTAATTTTGTGTAAGAGCTGATTTAGAAGCAGTTCCTTAGATGTGAAGTCATTTTTAGCAACTTGCAGCAAACATTATTCATATTATTGATAATTAAAGCATCAGAGACAAACCCGAGCATGGCCTGGCATACAAATGCTAAACAATGACTACAATATTATCCCTCAAATGGAAACATATTGAGAAAAATCAATGTTTTCAGGTCCTTCATACGTAATCTCTGTAATTTATTCTCTTCACTTCCAAGCTTCCTTTTATTTGTGTTTATGAAAGAGGGAAAAGAAAACTTGCCACTTTAAGTAGCTGGACGTTCTGTGATAGTGCCAACTTGTGGCAGTGAAAGAAGCATCACAGAGGATGGCAGGTAGAAAGTTGAGTTGGGTGAGTTTTCCACTTGAAACCTCCGAAAATAAATCATTTTATATTTGTTAGAATTCATGTCTTTGTACCCTCCATCATATTTGCATATTTACAAAAACAAAACATCTTTATCCACCCCCATGCTAATTACTGCAAACTTAATCAAACCAGTGCATATTGGGTTCCTGGGTTAATGTGGGGACCGGAGTTCTTATTTCTGTTAGCTAGCAGGAACTCCTGCTGGACGTGTACACATGTGGACACTGGAGAGGACCGAATCAATCACAACTGTAAGTATTCTGTCAGAACTAGTTGTGAAGGATTACGTATTAATAATGATCACTTCATTATAGAATCCCTACAGCAGGCCATTCAGCCCATCAAGTCCACACTGACCCTCTGAAGAGCATCCCACCCCCCTACCCTATTCCCGTAACCCAGCATTTCCTATGGCTAATCCACCCAGGCTGCACGTCCCTGGACATTATGGGCAATTTAGCATGACCAATCCACCTGACCACATCTTTGGACATGGGAAGAAACAGGAGCATAAGGAGGAAACCCAAGCAGACACGGGAAGAATGTGCAAACTCCACACAGACAGTCACCCAAGAGTGGAATCAAACCCAGGTCCCGTGCACTGTGAGGCAGCAATGCTAACCACTGAGCCACCATGTTGTTCTTAATTGAGGACAAACAGTTTATGGAGCCAAAGGAAGAGTATTAGTAAAGGCAGGCTGTTTACGTTTTCTTACTCAATTTACACTCTTACTCAAAGTCAAAATTACCCTCCTCACCTCTTTATTTTCTGTTATTCTTATTTGACTTTTAATCATTTCAGAACAGTGTCAGAAATTGGCTAGGACTGTAAATTGGCATTGATTTTTACATTCCAAAGATTCTCCTTGCTCCCTTTTACCGTTATTTTGAGACCAGTTTGAAAGACTGCCCAGTTGCTTGAAAAAGAAACGACTCATTCTTTATTCCTGATTTTCCATGGGCTCAAATCGTGAAGGGACTGGAACTAACCTTTTCTTAAAAACCTTGTGATTTAAATTTCCAACATATATCATGCTTTTAATGAGCTTGCTAAAACTGTGTTTCAGCATTCAAGTGTTTGATCCAATTCCCAATGTCCAGCTAATCAATCTTGAAAATTAATCATTCACTCTCTAGTTCTCTTGCCTCCGCGGAGAAAAGCTATTCCAACCATGTAGAATGACAGATGAATTTTACAAACTATACTTGAGAGAACAGAAAATTATTCATATTGCTAATAATTTTAAAGTTGCACCAGACCCACTGAAAGGATTTCATGAAACATGGTTAACATTTTTTGTCGTGAACTGCATCAAATGGTGTATATCGAATCAGAGATAGTAGGAACTGCAGATGCTGGAGAATCCGAGACAACAAGGTGCAGGGCTGGATGAACACAGCAGGCCAAGCAGCATCATAGGAGCAGAGAGGCTGACGTTTCGGGCCTAGACCCTTCATCAGAAAAGGGGGAGGGGAAGGGGGTTTTGAAATAAATAGGGAGAGAGTGGGAGGCGGATAGAAGAGGGATAGAGGAGAGGATAGGTGGAGAGGAAACAAACAGGTCGAAGAGGCGGGGATGGGGCCAGGAAAGGTGAGTGTAGGTAGGGAGTTAGGAAGGGGATAGGTCAGTCCAGGGAGGACGGACAGGTCAAGGGGGCGGGATGAGGTTGGTCGGTAGGAGATGGAGGTGCGGCTTGAGGTGGGAGGAGGGGATAGGTGGGAGGAAGAACAGGTTAGGGAGGCAGGGACGAGTTGGACTGGTTTTGGGATGCGGTGGGGGGAGGGGAGATTTTGAAACTTGTGAAATCCACATTGATACCATTGGGCTGCAGGGTTCCCAAGCGGAATATGAGTTGCTGTTCCTGCAACCTTCGGGTGGCATCGTTGTGGCACTGCAGGAGGCCCAGGATGGACATGTCGTCTGAGGAATGGGAGGGGGAGTTGAAATGGTTCGCGACTGGGAGGTGCAGTTGTTTGTTGCGAACCGAGCGTAGGTGTTCTGCAAAGCGGTCCCCGAGTCTCCG
>NW_025977538.1:0-6919 GCF_021869965.1 Rhincodon typus | reverse complement strand
GAGGGGAATGGGGAGGGAGGAATGGGGGGTGAGAGAGGGGAATGGGGGGTGAGAGCGGGGAATGGGGAGGGAGGAATAGGGGGTGAGAGAGGGGAATGGGGGGTGAGAGGGGGGAATGGGGAGGGAGGAATGGGGGGTGAGAGAGGGGAATGAGGGGTGAGGGGGAATGGGGAGGGAGGAATAGAGGGAGGGAGAGGGGAATGGGGAGGGAGGAATAGAGGGTGAGGGGAAGGGGGGTGAGGGGGAAGGAGGACTAGAGGGTGAGAGGGAGGGGGAAATGGGCGGTGAGGGGGAATGGAGGAGTGTGGGGCGAAGAGGAAAGGAGAGAGGGAAGGGAAATAGAGGGAGGGGAAAGATGTGTTGGTAAGAGGAGAGAGGGTGTAGCAGGGAGGAATAAGATGGATGGAAAGGGGAACAGAATAGGGGTGGCAGGGAGAAGGTAGAAGCAAGGGAGTAGGAGAGAGTGGAAAGAGGAATGGGGTGGAAAGAGGAGGCAGGAAGACAGAAAATGAATTGGGAGTGGATAGAACAAGGGGGTGTTGGGGAGGAAAGAGTGGAGTGTGAGGGGTGGAAAAAAACATTGAGGAGAATCTTTGAGAATTAAGGGGGTTTGAGGGAGGAGAAAAAGGGTGCGGAGACAAAATATGTGGGAGGGGTGTAGTATAGAAAATAACGGTGAGGGGGAGAAAGTGGAGGGTGATGTAGATAAAGGAGGGCAGAAAAGGGTGCATGTGTTGGAGGGGGCTAAATGAGGGGTGTGCTTGGTTTAGCAACGAGGAAGATGCAGCAGGGCACTGTGGCTTGAGGTAGGGGAGTAGAGGGGTGAGTGGGGGGAGAAAATGGAGAGGTGTCTGGGAGATTGAGATGAGAATTTGTTCAGAGAGTGGATGAGGGTGGGCTGGTGATGTGTTAGAGAGAAGGCTTTGCTCTTCGTTCAGATGATATCCTTGGTAGAGCTCTCATGGTCTACCCAAGAGAGCAGTCCAGGTCCACAGTTCAATGCCTTAGCTGAATGATGGCAACTATTCCTCACCTGATGCTAAATTCTGACCTAGTTTTATTTACAGATTTGGCAATCAATGTGGATTAGAATTGAGCATGAGACATCTGCTAGTTCGATGGGTTTCAGGAGGGTGTCTGTGATCAAAAATCATAGAATTCCTACAGTGTGGAAGCAGGCCATTTGGCCCATCGAGTCACACTGACCCTCCAAACAGCATACTATCCATACCCACCCTTCATCCCTGTGACCCTGCATTTCCCATGGCTAATACACGTAACCTACATATCCCTGGACACAATGGGCAATTTACCATGGCCAATCCACCTAACCTATCCATCTTTGGACTGTGGGAGGAAACCAGAGGCACCCAGAAGAAATACACACAGTCACCGAAGGGTGGAATTAAAACCACGTCCCTGGCACAGTGAGGCCACCCAATAATTCAAGTTTCTCAAATGACACCGTGAGCTCAAATTTTGGGGTCATACCCTCAGGCAGCAAAAGTTCCGTCCACCCACCCCTTGCTGTTGCAAGTCTTTCTCTCCTACCTCCTCCCTACTCCGCTCTGCTCTCGCACGTCCAATATAATAGAATTGTTATTTGGGGTTGAGGATGTGACTGACACTGCATAAATTTACTCTATCTCTCTTGCTTCATTCAAAAGCTAGGCTGTGGTCCAAAGTTGCACAAACGTTTTTCAGAATGAATGCTGGAATCTGCTGAATTTTTCGATTAAGATTCTTAGGAGAATCTAGTTTTCTATTTCAAGAAACAGGATGTTATTTATTCAGAAGCAATCCAGTTTTCTGGAATGTTCTCTGCATATGTTATGGACTGAGTCTCTTTCCTCCTCTGTTGTCTCTGTTTTTCCTCTTACCCGCTCCCTTTCTTTCTCATGATGTGGAGGTGCCAGTGTTTTCCTGGAGTGGACAAGATCAGAAATCACACAACAACAGGTTATAGTCCAAGACGTTTATTCGAAAGTTTGCGTTTTCAAATAAACCTGTTGGACTACAGCCTGAAGTCGTGTGATTTCTGACCTTTTTCATGTCTCACTGTTTCCTTTCCCCTTTATCCCTGTTCTTTTTCTTGTCTGCCTTCTTAACCTTCCCTCTGTCCCTTTTTTCTCTCTCCCTCTGTTCTCCTTCCTGCTCTTCTCCTGCTACCCTCTCTCTTTACCTCTGTCCCCTCTCGCCATAAGAGATAGGAGCAGAAGTAGGTATTCAATGAGAGAATAGTTGATCTTCAACCACTCCCACTGTCCTCTTCACCTTCTCCCTTTGTCGTCTCTACTTTTCTCGCTTTCTCACTTTCACTTCTCTCTTTCTTTCGCTGTCCCTCTGTCCTCGCTTTCAGCTTCGACCTCTCTGTCCTGTCTCCTCTTTACTCTTGTATCTTTTTCTCTCCCCTTATTCTCTCTCCTTCACCTTGTGTCTTCATTCACACTCCCTTTCATGGTCCTTTTCTTTATCTCTCTTTCTCTACCCTTAGCTCCTTCCCTCTCTCAGACTGATTGCCAACTTTCTGCAGACGTGGCAGCATGGACTGAATGAATGATTGCCCTCTCCCTTTCCCCTAAACTTTTACTTGGGAAAGTTCTTTTAGGGGTGGGGATGTCGCCGCTCACTTCCCAGCTTTTATTGGAGAGAATGAGCTGTCAATCAAGGGCACAGCGTGAGCCCGGATTGGTCCAACAATCACTTTCAATGTAGCGAGCCAGTTGCGACAACCGCAGACGCGACGGAAAGCGCCGACGGGATAGGGACCGAGGGGGATCCAAAGGATGGGTCTGCTGCTGGGAGTACTCTGTATCCTGCTGGGATTCATCTGGGTTTCAGCTTCCAGCCCCAAGCCCGTCTCCACAGGTAAGAAAAAAAGGCAGTTGGCGGAGGGGGAGGGCTTGAAATAATGACATTGCTAGTGAGGCCAGGAGGCAGACGGAAAATCTTGTCATTTTCCGAGACAGGGAAAATCTCGACAATCCCAATTAGAAAGTAACTCGGAAAATCCTGATATTCCCAACTAGACAGAGACTCGGAAAATCCTGACCTTCCCAGTGAGAAAAAGACTTGGAAAATACTGATATTCTTGGTGTGTGTGTGTGTGTTTGTGGCGGGGCGGGGGGGGGGGGGGGGGGGCGGGGAGGGGGGGAGAATCAGAAAATCCTGATATTCTCAGTGAGAAAGAGAATCCTAACATTTCCAATTAGATAGAGACATGGAAAATTCTGACGTTTCCAGTAAGAGCGAAACTTTAAAAATCTGGACACTGCCAGTGAGAGAGAGAGAAACTCGGAAAATCCTGATATTCTAATTGAGAGAAAATCTTGACATTCCCAGTGAGAGAGAGATTCGCAGGATCCTGACATTCTTAGGACACGAGACAGATGGAAAACCTGACATTCCCAATGAGCGAGATACTCGGTGAAACTTGATAATCTGAGCGAGAGAGAGAGAGACTTGGAAAATCCTGTTATTCTCAGTGAGGGAGACTCGGTAAATCCTGACGTTCCCAGAACGATAGAGACTCAAAATACTGATGTTCTCTGAGGCTGGGATGCAGATGGAAAACCTGACAGTCACAGTGAGTGAAAGATTTGGAAAATCTTGACATTCTCAGCGAGTGAGAAAATCCTTACATTCTAAGTGAGAGAGAATCCTGACATTCCCAATGAGAGAGATGCACCTGAAATCCTGACATTCCCAGAGAAAGAGATAAATCTTGGCATTTTGATTGAGAGGACAAAGCCTGACATTCCCAGAGACAGGCAAAAAATCAACATTTCCTGTTGGATAGAGAGAGAAAAATCCTAATATTCCCACTGAGAGGGAGAGTCCTGACATTCTGAGAGAGATTGGCCTCGTAAGACAAAGGAGCGAAAGTAGGCCAGCCCATAAAATACACTGTGCAATGCAATGAGATCTGATAATCCTCACCTCCATTTTCCTGCCTTTTCACCATAACTCTTACTGACTAAAAAAATGTCGATCTCAGTCATGAATATGTTTAATGACCCAGCCTCAATAGCCCTCAGTGATAAAGAATTGCACAGATTCACTACCCTCTGAAAGAAGAAATTCTTCTCCATCTCTGTCTTAAGTGTATGACTCCTTATTCTGAGAGTATGCCCTCTGGTCCTAGAATCTCCCTTAAGGGGAAATAACCTTTCTGCATCTACCTTGTCAAGTTCTGTAAGGACCTTTATGTTTCAATAACATCTCCTCTCAATCTTCTAAATTCCAATGAGTACATGCTTGACTGATTCAACCACTCCTCGTAAGACAGTTTCTTCATACCATATCTTTCCTTTAGATAAGGGGCCCAAAACTGTTTGCGATATTCCAGTTGTGGCCTGACTATTGTCTTGTGTAATTTTAGCAAAGTTTCCCTACTTTTATTCTCCATTCTTTTGAAATAAAGGCCATCTATAATTCCATTTACCTTCCATTCTGATCATTTTAAATGATTGGTGCTTAAGGGGATTAGTGTCATTACAGGATAGTCAGAAATTCAGGTCCCCACTCTGGAGACTGGAGTACAAAAAATATCCAAGTTGACAATGGAATATACTGGTAGAGGATTCTGAAGGGGCTCTATAGGCTGACTATTGAGAGGATGTTGACTCTTGTAGGGGTATCTAGAACTAGGAGGTATAGTTACAAAATAAGGGGTCTCTGATTTAAGATGGAGATGAGGAGGAATCTCTTCCCTGAGGGTCCTTTGGTAAGTAGAGTTAAGGCCCCAAATGGTTCAGTCATGATCTTGTTGAATGATGAAACAGGTTAGAAGGGCTGAATGGCCTACTCCTGCTTCTATTTCTTATGATTTTATGACCTCACACTGGAGTGCCAGAGCTGAGGGAATGTTATTGCCCTACTGGAGCTGCCATCTTTTGGGTGATGCCTTGTCTGGCATCTCGTGTAGATCTATAAGTTCTTTTTATTTATTCACTTGTGAGTTGTGGGCATCACTGGCTGGCCAACATTTATTGCCTGTTCCTAGTTGCCCTTGAAGAGGTGGTGGGGTGCTGCCTTCTTGAACTACTATAGTCCATGTGCTGTAGATTGGCTCACAATGCCCTTTGGGAGAGAATTCCAGGTTTTGACCCAGCGTCAGTGAAGAGACGGCAATATATTTCCAAGTCAAGATTGTGAATGGCTTTGAGGGGAACTTACAGGTAGTGGTGTTCCGTGTATCTGCTGCCCTTGTCCATCGAGATGGAAGTGATTGTGGTTTGGGAAAGTGCTGCCTAAGAATCTTTGGTGAACTTCTGCAGTGCATCTTGTAAATGATACACACTGCTGCGACTGAGCATCAGTCGTGGAAGGACTGGATGTTTGTGGATGTGGTGCCAATCAATTGGGTTGCTTTGAGTGTTGCTGGAGCTGCCTCTATCCAGGAAGGAATCCATCATACTCCTGAATTGTGCTATGTGGATGATGGGCAGGCTTTGGGAGTGAGGAGATGAGTAACTCGCAACAGTATTCCTACCTCTGACCTGCTCTTGTGGCCACTGTATTTTTGTGGTGAGTCCAGTTGAGTTTCTGGTCAATGCTAACCCCAATTATATTGAAACCTAAAAGATAATACACTGGAATGTAATATTTCCCAGCAGAGGCTGAGAAAGCCTGTCTTGAGGGTAGGAGGGAGATTGGCACCAAGTTATTATCATGTTGAGCTGCCATAAAAGTTCCCAAGTGGGTAGCACTCTCACTCCTGAGGGAGAAATTTGAGAGTTTAGGTCCCATGTCTGAGACTTGAACTTATACTCTATGCTGACGCTTGCATCAACACTACTGAGGGATCATTCCTAGAAGAGGCTTCACAGTGGGATTATAACTCACTCAGAGGTAATAAGAACTGCTGATGCTGGAGTCAGAAATAACAGTGTGGAGCTGGAGGAACACAGCAGGCCAGGCAGCATCAGAGGAGTAGGAAAGTTGACGTTTCAGGTTGGGACCCTTCTTCAGAAAGAAGACCCTTCTTCTGGCATAGTTCTTACATTTTTTTAAATGTATATAACAGGAAAAGACAAAAGACGTAGGTCATTCAGCCATTGAGTCCGCTCTGCCATTCAATGAGATCAGGGTTGATCTGATAATCTTTAACTCCACTTTGATTCTGTTAAGCCTTGAATATAACATAATGACACAGCCTCAACAGCCCTCTGTCCTAAAGAATTCCACAGATTCAAAGAAATTCCTCCTAATCTCTTTCTTAAACAAGCAACTACATATTCTGAAATTATGCTGTCTAGTTCCAGACTTTCCCACAAGGAGAAACAACCTTTCCGCATCCACCCTGCCAAGTCCCTTAAGAATCTTGTATTTTTCAATAAAGGTTGCCTCTCATTCTCTGTATCCCAGTGAGTACAGGCCCAACCTACTTAACCTATCGTCATAAGACAGTCCACCTGGGATCAATCTAGTGAATCTGTTTCAGATTTCCCCTTTGTGCAACCATGCTGACTCTACTTGATAACAAGGTGCAGGGCTGGATGAACACAGCAGGCCAAGCAGCATCCTAGGAGCAGAGAGGCTGACGTTTCGGGCCTAGACCCTTCATCAGAAAAGGGGGAGGGAAAGGGGGTTCTGAAATAAATAGGGAGAGAGTGGGAGGCGGATAGAAGAGGGATAGAGGAGAGGATAGGTGGAGAGGAAACAAACAGGTCGAAGAGGCGGGGATGCGGCCAGTAAAGGTGAGTGTAGGTGGGGAGTTAGGGAGGGGATAGGTCAGTCCAGGGAGGACGGACAGGTCAAGGGGGCGGGATGAGGTTAGTCGGTAGGAGATGGAGGTGCGGCTTGAGGTGGGAGGAGGGGATAGGTGGGAGGAAGAACAGGTTAGGGAGGCAGGGACGAGCTGGACTGGTTTTGGGATGCGGTAGGGGGAGGGGAGATTTTGAAGCTTGTGAAATCC
>NW_025977537.1:0-6921 GCF_021869965.1 Rhincodon typus | reverse complement strand
TGCTCCTGTGATGCGGCTTGGCCTGCTGTGTTCATCCAGCTCTACACCTTGTTATCTCAGATTCTCCAGCATCTGCAGTTCCTACTATCTCTGATACAATTAAAAGAGATGCAATTTATTTTATGGCAATAAAATTATTAGTGCATGGTACTTTGGTGCAATATACTTGTTGCAAGACTATTGGGAAGTCTTTATGTTATGTCTGTCTCCTTCGGTATCTTGAGCTGGTCTTCAACCAAGTTCTTATGACATTGTCACGTTGGGTAGTGCATAATGCATTCTTCGGTATTGACTCTTTCAGAGCCTAATACCTTACATGATATGTAAACATGATCAAAACATAAGGAGGAGGCAGCTGGTGCATTTATGAAGAGTCGGTGGTGGAGGACTCAAACCTCCCATTTCCTGACATACATTTGCAGAGAAAGTTACTTGAGTGCACAACAAGGATCGGTCGAAAAGAACTGGTTTAATCTTTTATTCAACACATGAAAATACCAAAAGCCACAAGATGGTGCTATAACACATCTTCCTCATTGATGAAAAGGTTACAATATGAAAGCTATGATCAGGATCAGAAACCTATTTCCAACCCTGATTGGACAATAAAATTTTGCATTCTGATCAGTTCTGCCCAGAGTTTCTTGACTGGGAGCATCCTGTTACAAAACTGTGGAGACCAATCCAGGAATGTTTGCAGCCAGCAGTGAAGTGGATCAAATTGGAAACCACACACTCCTTTTCAGCAGTGAGTGGTGTATTCCTTGGTTTAAATGTCCAGCAACCACTTTGAAAGCTACTGGAAGGACGTATGTATTTAAGGTAAGTGTGAGGATAGGGTGTGGGTAGTTGGAGGGGTTGTAATATCCAGTGGGTGAGGGGTTAGTGAGGCAGGTGGGTGAGGGAGGTGAGGTGGGAGCTTTGGACGGGTCGAGGGGTTATGTCAGTTGGAGAGGGATCAGTGAGATGTCAAGTGCAGCAGATATATGGGGGGGTGAGAGTTCAATGTTGAAGTTAGGAATGTTGAGATTTTTATGGCCTAGCAGAGTTGGGTCAAAAAAAGGGGATCAGTTCAGGGAATGGGGTATGTCATTTCTGAGGGTGATTTTATTGAGGGGCGGTTGGGATGTTGCGACTGGCGGTGTTTGTTCAGGTTGGAGGGGACAGGAGGTGGTAGGGTCAGAAAAGATGTCAAGTCTAGAATCCAAGGAGGTTTTGGTTTAGTTGAGGGAATGTTGAGAGGGCCTGGGGAGATGCCGGGTCAATTCAGGGCTGCGATGGCTGGAATGGCTTGGATCAGAGGAGGTGTCAGGTCTGGTGGTGTTGGGTTTGGGCAGGACTTAGCTCCTGATTAACCGTCACCGCTGATCCACCAACTACATCTGACCAGACCACCAACCCACAACCTGACCTCCTCAACCTCACTAATCCCAATAACCCACTCCCCTAATTTGAAAGTGTCGAAGAACCAAACGGGGTCAGGATAGGTTATCAAAATGGATGTCTGGTTAAGGAGGATGGGAAATGTCACATTTGGAGGGGTCAGAGATGGGTGTTGAGTCAAGACCGTTAGAGGTCAGTGACTGTAGTTGGGGGGGGGGGGGCAGGGAGAGTTTCATTGATGAGTCAGAGGTTCATGTAATATCTAGGTGGTCACTCCGCAGGCTAAGCTCCACCAGCAGGAAGGGAACGGGTGATCACCAGGCAGAGCAGGAGGGCTAAGCAGACAGTGCTGTTCCCCTGCAAAACATATATACCATTTTGGATACTGTTGAAGGGAATGGCCTCTCAGGGGGTAACAGCAGCAGTCAAATTCATGGCACCATGGTTGGTTCTGCTGCAGAGGGAGCAAGAGATAAGCATAGAAATGCTATAGTTATCAGGGATTCAATTGTAAGGGGAATAGATAGGCGTTTCTGTGGCTGAAAATGAAAGTCCAGGATGGTGTGCTGGCCCCCTGGTGCTACGGTCCTGGATGTCTCGGAGCAGTTACAGGACATTCTGGAGGGGGAGAGCGAACAGTCAGTGGCCATGGTACACGTTGGTGCTAATGACATAGATTAAAAAAGGGATGAGATCCTAAAAGCAGAATATGGAGAACTCGGAAGAAAGTTGAAATGTAGGATTTCAAAGGTAGATCTCTCAGGATTACTACCAGTGCCACGAGCTGGTCAGAGTAGGATTATATAAGATGAGCAGAGGCCTGAAAAGATGGTGTGAGGGGAGGGTTTCAGATTCGTGGGGCATTGAGACCGCTTCTGGGGGAGGTGGGACCTGTACAAACTGGATGGGTTATACCTGGGCAGGACCAGGACTGATGCCCTTGGGGGATACTTGGTTGAGTGGTTGGGGAGATTTTAAACTGGTATGGCAGGGGTTGGGAACCAGAGGAGTAGGGCAGTAGATGTAGAATTTCAGGGAAAGGTAGAAACCAAGGCAAACATGACTAAGAACAAAAACAAGAACAGACAGGGAAAGGCTGCTGAAAACAGCAGGGGGGAGGTGTTCTGAAATGCATGTGTTTTGATGCGAGAAGTATAATAGGCAAGGCAGATGAACTTAGAACTTTGGTTAATATTTGGAACTGTGACATTATTGAAATTACAGAGACTTGGCTGAAAGAGGGACAGGACTGGCAGCTAAATATCCCAGGTTTTAGATATTTCAGGTGTGATAAAAAGGGAGGTGAAAGGGGTCGGGGAGTTGCATTACTGGTAAAGGAGTATCTCACAGCTGCACTGAGGGAGAATATGTCACAGGACTTGTGCACTGAGGCAATATGGGTAGAAATCAGGAATAGGAAATGTGCAATCACAATGCTACGGGTATACCACATGCCTCTCAATAGCCAGTGGGAGATAGAGAGAATATGTAGATGGGTTTTGGAAAGACGTAAAAACAGCAGGGTTGTTATTGTGGTTGATTTTAACTTTCCCTATATTGACTGGGACTCACTTTGTGCTAGGAGCTTGGATGGGGCAGAATTTGTAAGAACCATTTGGGAGGGTTTCTTGACACAGTATGTAAACAGTCCAATTAGGGAAGGAGTTATACTGGATGTGGTTTTAGGAAATGAGCCCAGACAGATGAGTGAAATTTCAGTGGGGAAGATTTCAGGAGTAGTGACCATAATACTGTGAGTTTTAAGATACTCATGGATAGGAGTAACAGCAGTCCTCAGGTAAAGGTGTTAAACTGGGGGAAGGCAAATTACAACAATATTAGGCAGGAACTGAAGAATGTTGATTGGAGGTGGTTGTTTGAGGGTAAATCTACATCAGACATGTGGGAGTATTTCAAATGGCAGTGATAAGAGTTCAGGACCGGCACATTCCTGTGAGATTGAAGGATAAGTATGGAAAGTTACTTGAACTTTGGATGACCAGGGATGTTATGATTTTGGTCAAAAAGAAAAAGGAAGTATATGTAACATCTAGGAGGAATGGAACTGACAAAGCCTTTGAAGTTTATAAGGAAAGTAGGAAAAAACCTAAATAAGGAATTAGAAGGGCTAAAGTGGGTCATGAAAAAATATATAAAAAGCAACAGGGTAGTCAGGGAAAGGGTTGGCCCACTCAAGGACAAAGGAGAGAATCTATGTGTGAAGCCAGAAGAGGAAGGTAAGGTCCTAAACAAATACTTTGTGTCTGTATTCACCAAAGAGAAGGAATTGGTGCAGGATGATCTCAGAGAAGGGAGTATTGAGTTTCAAAGCAAAGTTCCTATTAAAAAGGAAGAGGTGTTGTGCATCTTAAAAAGTATTAAGTTAGATAAGTCCCTGGGTCCTGATGGGATCTATCCCAGAATATTGAGGGAGGCAAGAGAACAAATTGCTGGACCATTGAAAGGCATCCTTGTATCCTCTTTGGCCACAGGCGAGGTTCCAGAGGACTGGAGAATAGCCAATGTTGTCCCATTGTTTAAGAAGCGTAACAGGGATAATCCTGGAAATTTCAGGCCTGTGAGTCTCACGTCAGTGGTAGGGAAATTATTGGAAAAGATTCTCAAAGACAAGATCTATACACATTTAGAAGCAAATAGACGTATTAGGGATAAATAGCATGGTTTTGTATGGGGGAGGTTGTGCCTCGCTAAATTGATCGAGTTTTTTGAGGAGGCGATGAAGATGGCTGATGAGGGAAAAGCGGTTGCTGTTGACTACATGGACTTCAGTAAAGCCTTTGACAAGGTCCCTCATGGCAGACTGGTACAAAAGGTGACGTCACATGGTACCAGGGATGAGCTGGTAAGATGAATACAGAACTGGCATAATCATAGGAGACAGAGGATAGGGTGGAAGGATGCTTTTTGGAATACAGGGTTGTGAGTAGTGGTGTTCCACAGGGATCAGTGCTGGGATCTCTGCTGCTCATGATCTACATAAATGATTTGGAGGAAAACATAGCTGGTCTAATTAGTAAGTTTGTGGACTATATAAAGATTGGTGGAGTTGTCGATAGTGAGGAGGATTGTCAGAGGATATAGCAGGGTATAGATCAGTTGGAAGCATGGGCAGAAAAATGGTAGATGGAATTTAATCCAGACAATTGTGAGGTGATGCATTTTGGAAGGTCAAGTGCAGGTGGAACTTATACAGGGAATGGCAGAACCCTTAGGAGTATTGATATTCAGGGGGATCTGGATGTGCAGGTCCACAAATCACTGAAGATAGCAGCATAGGTAGATAAGGCAGTAATAAAAGCCAGTGGCATGCTCACCTTCATTGGAATGGGCATTGAGTATAAGGATACATAAGTTATGCTGAAGCTTTATAGAACTTTCATTAGGCAACACTTGGAATATTGCGTACAGTTCTAGTCACCACACTACCAGAAGGATGTGGGTGTTTTGGAGAGGATTTTAACTATGAAGAAAGGTTGGATAAACTGGGTTTGTTTCCACTGGAATGCAGGAGGTTGAGGGGGCAACCTGATAAATGCTAATAAGATTGTGAATGGCATGGATAAAGTGGAAAGTACGAAGCTTTTTCCCAGGGTGGAGGGGTCAATTACAAGGGGACACAGGTTCAAGGTGCTAGGGGGGAAGTTTAAAAGAGATGTGCGAGGCAGGTTTTTCACACCAAGGGTGGTGAGTGCCTGGATTGCTTTGCCAGAGGAGGTGGTGGAAGCAAATACAGAAGTAGCATTCAAGAAACACCTGGACGAATACTGAATAGGAAGGGAATAGAGGGATATGGAACCTGTAAGTGAAGGCAGTTTTAGTATGGAAGGGCAAAATGTGTCGGTGCAGGTTTGGAGGGCCAAAGGGCTAGTTACTGTGCTGTATTGTTCTTTGTTCTTTATTTGTTGTTCTTTGTTCTTCCTTGTTTTATCTAGGAGATAGAGCAGGCTTTAATCTTTTAGCATTTCCTGGGTAACTAATAATTTTAGCTGAGTCAGGACCCTCTGAATTCTCTGACTTAAATGCAGAACTGGGGCCTTTTTTGAAGAGTTCCAATCTCCAGGTAATTTCCTCAAGGAAATTTCATTTTCCCAGCAACTCCCACAGAGATAGATTTCTGTGCGGTCCCACAACTGCAACAACTGACTTCCCACTGACAATTTTGGACCAATGTTTTCAGCATGTAACTTTTTCATTTATATCTGTTTCTATTTTAAACACATATAACATCAAAAATATGTATAATTTCCACAAAACCTGAATACATTTCTTTATTTTCTTTTAATCAAGCTTAACCACTGTGTTCCCATTTCTAAGGGGAGAGCTTGTTGATAAATGTTGATCCATCCAGACTAACCTACAGGAGGCCTTTGAAGTTTATCTAGAATTGAATTTTCCACTTTATCACCCATGCTTACCTGATTCTGATTTAAATCTGAATTCTGACTTTCCCTTCCATTGTTTCTGGTTCAACTCTTTTGAAGAAATTATTGATACTTATATCCAAACTATTTGATTGATCAGACTCATTTAAGTCTTCCTATCTTCATTCTTCTCCACGACCACCTGAAGGTAAAACATTGATGTATACAAATTTAATAATACCAAGCATTTTGAACAAATATATGCGAGAAACATATATTTTCACAATCTTTTATAATCTAATGATGATCTTTCACCCTATCCTTCTAACGTATGAACATATGAATTCTGAACAGGAGCTGGCCATTCACTTCCTCAAGACTGCTCTGCCACTCAATAAGCTTGTAACAAATTTAATTACTCCACATTCCTGTGTACTGACAATAATCTTTCACCCTTTTGCTCATCAAGAATTTATCCACACTCTCTTAAAAAAAGTTCAGGCTCTGCTTCTATCATCTTTGAAGAAGAGAATTTCAAAGACTCATGATTTTCTTTGAGAAAAGAAATTCTCCTCATCTCTGTCTTAAATTAATGACCACTGTTTCAACTTCTGGCTCCTTCCTTTGACTCCATCCTTTTTGTGACCCACTTCCTGCCTTGATTTTTTTTACTGTTCTACTGACTGTGCTAAATGTGACTTCAACAAGAAAACATCTTTCCGCACTGTCTTCTAAGAAACAATTCAGCTGGTGCTCTGCCAGTTGTAGTGTGAGGTATGTTACAATAGGTAAACAGAAAATTTGCCACATTGTGAGTCAATGATAACTAATATTTCCTCGGATTTGCATCTAGTATTTACCTAACAAGAGAATGTTTAACACTTTATACTGCACATTCTGCTGCTCCATTGGATGACATAGTGGATGATGAATTATGCAAACGCATATAAATCATACTGACTTCTTTTGTCAGAGACAATTTCCTCTGGGAAACCAATAGCTGTATATAAATTACACAAAATATTTAGTTTTGTTAATGGTTGTTTGATTCATAAGTAATTCCTCAACTCATCTCAAATGGCTGTGTATTACAAATTGTTGAGTCTGCAAAATCTATAGGCAACCTCTTTGAAACTCTGAGATAGTAGGAACTGCA
>NW_025977536.1:0-6922 GCF_021869965.1 Rhincodon typus | reverse complement strand
CCCCCCCCACTTCCTTCACAAGAGGACCTCCAGTTTCCAACATTCTTGCATCCCCCACAAAGAAAACCCCATGCTGCCCCCCTCCCCCTACAAGAACACCACCACCCCAATCGTTCACCAGCTTTCCCCACCCCCATCCTATCACCAGTAGGTTAGTGGCGGTGCCGGGTCAGCCCCCGGGCTTTCTAGTCCGGGTCCGGGGGTGCTCCTTACCTGGCGGACCAGGAGGGCTTGTTGTGTCCGATCCGGATACGGAGGCCCCTCTCTCTCTCTCTGCCTCTTCAAACGGAGACGGGCCGACTAAACACGGATCTTCTGTTGCTGCTATTACTAGTGTCTAAGGCGGTGGCCGCCGCTCTCGAGGTGAGGAAACGCCGCGTATGGAAGGCGAGCGATCGCGGGGCACGGCGGCATGAAGAGGCCGGGCAGCGGGGACCGGGGGCGGCCTGGGGAACCATCACAGCCCGAGCTTCCACACGCACGATCAGTGAACCCGGGACCGACTCTTAATAACCGTACTCTCCCCGGGTGAAGAAAATTATATACTTTACAAACACGAACGACCCTCCCGACAACGAGCGGCCGCTTCAAACCCAAAACAACCGTCCGCGCCTTTTAAAGGCAGCTCCTCGCCCCCACCGACCGCTGCCCTCCTCGTCTATTGGTCTTCTGGGGCGGGGTTCCGCCCACCAGCCACAGGGGTTGGGTGGTATTCACGTCAGTCAATTCTATGCCTATTTCTATTGGTCACGGGCGCCGTCAGTCATAGGAGGCGGGGCGAGCGGTGGAGCCGCACCTTTGAATCGCCGCCCGCGCCGTGACCGTTAGCCACGCCCTTCATTACATGCGTTTAGTGAGTCCGACGAACCCATTGGCCGTCGGCCCCGTGTCCCGCCTCACTCCTCATTGACGGACATGGGCTCTCCACTGCTG
This sequence comes from Rhincodon typus, assembly GCF_021869965.1. NCBI lineage: Eukaryota > Metazoa > Chordata > Chondrichthyes > Orectolobiformes > Rhincodontidae > Rhincodon > Rhincodon typus. The sequence goes on along the minus strand of NW_025977536.1, from coordinate 5,989 downwards.
ATTGACTGGAAGTGCCGTCAGTAATCTGTATTCTAACAGGGCAGGGAAATTTTAACAAACAAAGGAGCAACAGGAGGCCACTCTGCCCTTCGAAGCTATCCTCTGTTCAATAAGAAGTAGGAGCAGGCGTTAGCCTAGTGGTATTATCGCCAGACTATTAATTCAGAGATCCACTAATGTCATGGCAGATGGTCAAGACTAAGTACAATAAAAATCTGGAATTAAGAATCTCATGATGACCATTGTTGATTGTTGAAAAAACACCATTTTTTTCACTGAGATAGTAGGAACCGTCGATGCTGGAGAATCTGAGATAACAAGGTGTTGAGCTGGATGAACACAGCAGGCCAAGCAGCATCAGAGGAACAGGAAAGCTGATGTTTCGGGTCTAGACCCTTCATCTTATTCACCAATGTATTAGAGAAAGAAATTGCCTGTTCTGACCTGAAAATGATGCCAGACCCAATGTGCCTGACACTTCAGTTAGGGATGGGCAATAAATGTTGGCCTCACCAGAGACGTGCACATTCCATGAACGAATTTTTAAAAAACTCAGCCCTCCAAACCTGCTCATCCATTCATTAAGAACATACTAGGAACAGGAGTAAACTACCTTGTGCTCCAGCGCTACACGCTATTCAGAGTAGAAATAGCTGGATATGCCAAATGAAGAAATAGTGCAAGAGGCAGGATTTCAGTTTTTTGGGACATTGGACCCAGCTCTGGGGGAGGTAGGACCTGTACAAGCTAGATAGATTGCATCTAGGCAGGACCAGAACTGATGTCCTCAATGGAGTATTTACTCAAGCTGTTAGGGAGAGTTTAATCCGAAATGCAAGGGGGAATGGGAACCTGTACAGGGAGACAGAAGAGAGGGAAATGAGGGGCAAAAATAGGGGAAGTGATAGGCGGAGAATTCAAGGGCAAGAATCAAACAGAGCCACCGTGCAAAGTAATGCGTGAATAGGACTAAGAATATTAAAAGCACAAGCCTTAAGGCATTGTGTCATAATGTAAGGAGCATTTGCATTAAAGTGAGTGAATTAATCGTGCAGATGGATGTCAACGGATATGATAGTGTTGGGATTACAGAGATGTGGTTACAAGCTGCTAAGGGATGGGAACTGAATATCTGGAGATTTTCAGTTCAAAGGAAGGACGGACAAAGAGTAAAAGAAGGCAGGGTAGCTTTGTTTGTTAGAGAGGCTTATCACAATAGTGAGAAAGGCTTTTCGCATGGTGGAGTGGAATCTGCATGGGTAGAGCTGAGAAACACCAAAGTTTTTTTTCTTTATTCATTCATGGGCTGATTAAAAAAAAAGCTCAAAGAGCTGCAGATTCTGAAAATCAGAAACAAAACCAGGACTTATTGGAAAAACTCAGCAAGTCTGGAAACATCTGTGAAGAGAAAGCAGAGTTAGTGTTTCGGCACAGTTCTGAAGAAGGGTCAATAGATCTCTAGATGCTGCCAGACCTGCTGGGTTTTTCCCAGCATTTGCTGTTTTTATTATAGCCTCGTTACCCGACATTGGTCTTGGGGAAAATGCTCGAGTCCATTATGAAAGATTTAATAACACAGGAGTTCGAAAACAGTGACAGGATCAGAGTCAGCATGGATTTATAAAAGGGAATCATGTTTGACTGCAATATTTCAAGGATGTAATAAGTAAAGTTGATAAGAGGGAATCAGTGGGTGTGGTTACGTTTGAATTCCAGGAGACGCTCGATAAGATCCTACGTAAGAGATTAGCATGTAAAATTAAACCACATTGGCGTAGTGTACTGACATGCATAGAGAACAGGTAGGCAGACTGGAAACAAAGAACAGGAATAAATGGGACTTTTTCCAAGTCTCAGCCAGTGACTATTGGGATGCTGCGGGATCAGTGTTTAGACCCCAGCTGTTCACAATATATATTAATGGTTTAGTTGAGGGAACTAAATGTAATATCTCCAAGTTTGCAGATGGCACAAAGTTGGGTGTGAGAGTGACCTGTAAGGAGGATGTAGAAATGCTTCAGTGTGATTTGACCAAGTTGAGTGAGTGAGTAAACACATGACACATGTAGTATAATGTGGATAAACATCAGGTTATCCACTTTGGTAGAAAAAAGCAGACAGGTAGATTATTATCTGAATGGTGGTAGATTGGAAAAGGGGAATGTGCAACAAGACCTGGATATCTTGTACACCTGCCAATAAAAATAAGCAGGTGCAGCAGGCGATGAAGAAGGTATGTGTAACAGGATTAGACAGGGTAAATGCAGGAAGGATATTTCCAGTAATTTGGGAATGAAGAACCAGAGATCACGGTCTAAGGATATGGGGTAGGCCATTTAGGACTGAGACGAGGAAATACTTTTTCACCCAAAAAATGGTGAGCCTGAGGCATTCTCTGCCATAGGAAGTGGTTGAGGCCAAAGCATTGTATGTTTTCAAGAAATTACAAATAATCCTGTTGGACTATAACCTGATCAGAGATAGTAGGAACTGCAGATGCTGGAGAATCCGAGACAACAAGGTGCAGGGCTGGATGAACACAGCAGGCCAAGCAGCATCATAGGAGCAGAGAGGCTGCGATAGGGTTAGCTCCTATGATGCTGCTTGGACTATAACCTGATGTTGTGTGATTTCTGACCTTGTCCACCGGCGCTTCCATATCACATTTTCAAGAAAGGGTAAGATACAGTTCTTTGGGTAAAGGGATCAAAGTGTATGGGGAGAAAGCAGGCAGAGGGTACTGAGTTGGATGATCAGTCATGGTCATAATGAATGGCAGATGAGGCTCGAAGGGTTGAACAGCCTACTCTTCCTATTTTCCATGTTTCGAGCACTGAAACAGTCTGGATGTTTAACAGGTTCAAAACATGCTTGTTAAAATCTGAAAAAAAAATCAACTTCCTACATTCATACAAATTTCTTTCTCTCCACTTATATGATATGGGTGGCACAGTGGCTTAGTGGTTAGCACTGCTGCCTCACAGCGCCAGGGAGCTGGGTTCAATTCCACCCTCGGGTGACTGTGTAGAGTTTGCACATTCTCCCCATGTCTGTGTGGGTTTCTTCCTACAGATCAAAGATGTGCAGGCTAGGTGGATTAGCAGTGCTAAATTACCCATAATGTTCAGGGATGTGTGGGTTATAGGGGGATGGGTATGGGTGGGTTGCTCCACGGGTTGGTGTGGACTTGATGGGGTGAAAGGCCTGTTTCCACACTGTAGGGATTTTATGATGATGACACAATATTGACTTTATCATGATCTACTTGTGAAAACTAACTGCTTAAACTTTATTCTTTCATGGATCATAAGCATTGCTGTTTAGGCAATCCTAATTTGACCCCCATCCCTATTTACCCTTGAGAGGGAGTTGGGAAGCTGCAGTCTTGACTGTTGCCGGAATTTGGGGTGTGACCACAATGCTGTTTGGAAGTGAGTTCCAGCATTTTGACCCAGTGAATCCGAAGGAACGGCGATATATTTCAAGTCAGAATGGAGCAAGCATCTGCTACCTTTATACCTCTAAGTGTTACAGGTTGTGGATTTAGAAGGAGCTGTCAAAGGAGGTTTGATAAGTTCCTGTAGTGCACCTTGCATTGTCATCAATTATCCCTCCACTTGAGAATGATGTCTACTCAATGACAAGGGTATTTTTCAGTCACTGGTTTTTAGATACTTGGGACAGTATGTCTCATGATCAAGGTTTGCTTCCTTATCTATCCTTTATTTCCACCACTCTGCATCATCATCAAGTCAGTGTGGTGCAACTTCAAGTTGTCACCATTTTGAGCGTTTTAAATTAATTTGGCAGACAGCTGCAATACAAAGTGGAGGTACAGTAGGCGGTAGTGAACAGACAAAGATAGAAGTAAAAGCAAGTCAGTTTGGAAGGCAAAATATATATAGTCAAGGCACAAGAGCACATGGCAAGGCACAATATAAATACAACACATTTCGAAGAACAGTCATACTGTATTCGACATGTTAATTCTGTTTCTCTTTCTACAGATGCTGCCAAACCTGCTGAGTTTAGCCAGTACTTTCAGTTTTGATTTTAGAACTTCTGCATCTACTGTATTTTTCCCTTTTATATAAATACAAGTTATTTCTTTAGGGTCTGCTGAAAAATTGTTCGAAACACTGCAGAAATGAGAAATGTTAATTAGCTCATGCCAAATTTGGTTTCAAAATATTGTGAGGAAAGAGCAGGCTGAAGATTTGCACAGTTCTGTGGAAACAAATGATGTGGAGTAAGAAGTGAAGCAATTACTCATTTCTCTCACATTGGAGGAAGTGTGCGGTTTGTCATGTGTTTTTAACTTAAGGTAAGAGGAAATTCAAAAGATCATTGACCACAGTGACGACAAAGTATAGACCAGAAAGATTGTGATCACAGCACAAAAAGGAGAGCATTCGACCAATCAGGATCTTGTGTAATAGAGATTAAAATCATTCAGCACATCCTTCCCTTTCTGTTCCATTCTCTCCCCTCACTTTGCCTTTGTCCTCTCTTTCCTCCCTTTTCCCCTCATTATCCTTTTCTTCAGCAAGCAATGGCAACAGCTGTTCGCTTCTCAGGGTCAGTGGTTGGCTCACATTCTACTCACCCCCTGCCCTTCAAAAAAAAAGGCATCTTCACAAAACTGAGGGCCAAAAAAAATTTAGACCATAGAACAGTACAGCACCAGGAGGAGGCCCTTCGGCGCACTGTGTCTATGCCGACCATGATGCTGTTCTAAACTAATTGCATCTGCCTGAACATGGTTCATATCCCTCTATTCCCTGCCTATTCATGTGTTTGTCTAAATGCTTCTTAAGCATTGTTATTGAATCAGCTACCACCTCCCCTGGCAGCATGTTCCAGGCATCTACCCATCTCTGTGTAAAAACCTTGCCTCGCACGTCTCCTTTAAACTTTGGTAGTTTGATCCTGAAGAAGGGTAATACCCGAAACACTGACTTCTCCTTTCCTCCAGAGGCTGCCTGGCTTGCTTTGTTCTTCCAGTCTCCTGTTGGCCTACTTTAAACTTTCCCCCTCTCAGCTTAAACATATGTCCTGTATTTTTGACATTTCCATCCTGGGAAAAAGACTTCCACTATCCACTGTATCCATGTTTTATCCACCCTATCCGTGCTGCTCATAATTTTATATACTTCTATCAGGTCACCCCTCAGCCTCCAACACCCTAACAAAACAATCCAAGTTTGTCCAACTTCTCCTTATAGTTAATACACTCCAATCCAAGCAACAGACAAAGCTCATTTGCACCCTCCCCAAAGCCTCTACATCCTTCCTATAGTGCGGGCCAACCTACCAGGAAGGTAGGTTGTCAAATGCTTTAGTAAAATCCATGTAAACAACATCCACTGCCCTGCCCTCATCAATCATCTTCATCATTTCCTCAAAAAACTCCTCCCCTGCACAAAGCCATGCTAACTGTCTTTAATAAGTCCACTCTTTTTCAAATATGAATATATCCTGTTTCTAAGGATCTTGTCCAATAATTTCCCTACCTCTGATCACTGGCTCACCACCCTATAATTTCCTGGATTATCCCTGTTGCCCTTCTTAAGGAAAGAAACAGCATGGGCTATTCTCCAGACTTCTGGGACCTTGTGTATGGCTAAAGAGGATACAAAGATCTCTGTCAAGGCCACAGTAATCTCCTCCCTTGCCTCCCTCAGTATCCTGGGATAGATCCCATCAGGCCCTGAGGATTTATCTTCCTTAATATTTTTCAAGACACCCAACATGTTATCAGAGACTCAGATTGACCAGGTCTCACAAACCGAACTAGTCCCATTTGCCTTTGTTTGGCCCATATCCCTCTAAACCATTCCTATTCATGTACCTGTTCAAATGTCTTTTAAATATTGTAATGGTACCCATCTCTACCACTTCCTCTGGCAGATCATTCCAAAGACTTATTGCCCTCTGTGTGAAAAAGTTGCCCCTCAGGTTCCTTTTAAATCTTTCCCCTCTCACTTTA
>NW_025977535.1:4109-6922 GCF_021869965.1 Rhincodon typus | reverse complement strand
TGGGAGGTGGAGGGTGGATAGTGGGTGGGACATGTGCAGGGGAGGTGCAGGGTGGATAGTGGGTTGGAGATGTATAAGGACGGTGTAGGGTGGATAGTGGGTGGGAGATGTGTAGGAATGCTATTTATGTTATATATTCATGTTCTTAAAAATGTCTACCATTCATATTTCCCAATAAACAAATGAGTATTCATATCAAAAGCTTCTTTGTCTATTTAGTGAATATTATTATCCAGTAACATAATGCAGTTGAAAGCTCGTTCTTACAATAATCCATTCCATTGTCAATCTCATTGTGTTTATCAATTTAAAATCTACAATGAGACATGTCTTTGAGGTATTCATTCCTGTATTGAATTAATGAATTGCATTGTTGATTCTTACATTTACAGTCCCTAGCAGAGGGTGAATCATGGTATATGGGGTATGCGTGTCTGTGTGTGTAACATTTATAGTCCCCAGCAGAGTGGAATCAAGCTCTCTTGTTCAATAGATGTGGAGCTGGAAAAGCACATCAGGTCAGACAGCATCCGAGGAGCAAGGGAAGTCAATGTTTTGAGCTGAAACCCTTCATCAGGACTGTGGAGGGGGAGGGAAACTCAGAAATAAATAGAGGGAGGGGAGTGGGGCTCTGGGAGGGTAGGTGGGATAGAAATAGGTGGATGCGGATAGGGTGCTCTTGTGATTGGTCAGTGGGAAGGGTCGAGCGGATAGATGAGTAGGAAGATGGGTAGGTTGGGGGTGGAGAGATTTTGAAGCTGGTGAAGTCAATATTCAGGTCATTGGGCTGTAAGCTCCCAAGGGAAAATATGAGGTATCATTCCCCCAGTTTACATTTGGCCTCACTCTTGACAGTAGAGGAGGTCAAGGATGGACATATCACCAGGGGAGTGGGAGGAGGAGTGAAAGTGGATGGCAACTGGAAGATTGGTTTAGTTGGTGTGTGCAGAGTGTAGGTGCTCTGCGAACTGGTCCCTGAGTCTGAGGAGACCACATCAGGAGCAACAGATACAGTAGATGAGGGTAGATGAGGTACAAGTGAATCTCTGCTGAATTTGGAAGGATTGTTTTTGGGCCTTGGATGGAGGTGAGAGGGGAGGCGTAGGGGAAGGTGTAGCATCTCCTGTGGTTGCAGGGAAAGGTACCGGGTATGGTGGAGGGGTTGGTGGACAGTGCGGAGCTGATAAGGGAGTCGCAGAGTGGACGGTCCCTGCGGAAAGCGGATAGGGGTAGGGAGGGAAATATCTTTTTGGTGGTGGGGTCTGATTGTAGGTGGCAGAAATGTTGGATGATGATGCATTGTATACAGAGTTTGGTGGGCTGGTAGCTGAGGACTAAGGGGATTCTATCCTTATTGTTGTTGGGGGAGAGTGTTTGAGGGCAGAAGCTTGGAAATTGGGGGAGATGCAGTTGAGGGCATCCTTAATCACAAAGGAGATGAAACTATGGTCCCTAAAGTGGGAGAATATCTGGGAAGCCCTAGAGTAGAACACCTCAACCTGGGAGCAGATGCGGTGGAGACGGAGGAATTGGGATGGAATTTTTGCTGGATGGTGGGTGAGAGGAGGTGTAGTCGAAGTCAGTGGGATTGAAATGGATGTCACTGGTGAGGCGGTTACCAGAGATGGATACGGAGAGGTCCAGGAAAGGGAGAGAAGTGTCAGAAATGGTCCAGGTGAATTTGAGGGCAGGGTGGAAGGTGTTGGTGAAGTTGATGAACTGTTTGAGCTCCTCGCAGGAGCACGAGGCAGCACCAGTGCAGTCATCAATATAGCGGAGAAAGAGGTGGGGGATGGTGCCAGCATAGTTGTTGAAGAGGGACTGTCCCACAAATACCACAAAGAGGCAGCAACAGCTCAGGACCATGCAGGTACGCATATAACTACCCTTCTGGTTTACAGGAAGTGGGTGCAATCAAAGGAAAGATTGTTGAGGGTGAGGACCAGTTCCACCAAGCAATTAACAGTGTCAGTGGAGGGGGACTGGGTGGGCCTATGGGAAAGGAAGAAGCAGAGGGCTTTTGGACCATCTCGTGGGGGATACAGGTGTACAGGGACTGAATGTCCATGGTGAAGATGAGGTGTTGGGGGCTGGGGAATTAAAGGTTTTGGAAAAGGTGGAGGGCATGGGTTGTGTCCCAAATGTAGGTGGGGAGTTTCTGGACCAAAGGGGAAAGAATGGAGCCAGGAGCAGGCAGCGGCAGTGGGTCGACTGGGGCAGGTGGGTTTATGGATCTTGGGTAGGAGATAGAAATGGGCAGTGTGGGGTTGGGGAACTATCAGGTTGGAGGTTGTAGATGGGAGATCTTCCGAGGTAATGAGGTTATTGATGATTGGGAGTGTTGATGGCTTGGTGATCAGGGGTGGGATCGTGATCAAAGGGACAGTAGGAGGAGATGTCAGAGCGTTGGCATCTGGCCTCAGTGATGTATAAGTCAGTGCATCATACTACGACCACATTTCCCCCACCCCTTGTCAACGGGTTTAATGATGAGGTTGGGGTTGGAACAAAGAGAAAGGAGGTCTCTACGTTCCTATGGGGAGAAGTTGGAGTGTGTGTGTGTGTGTGAGTGTGCGTGTATGCATGTGTGTGATTGTGTGTGTGTGTGATTGTATGTGTATGTGTGTGATTGTGTGTGTGTGTTTGTGTATGTATGTGTATGTGAATGTGTGTGTATGCGTGTGTGTGAATGTGTGTGTGTGTGATCGTGTGTGTGTGATTTTATGTGTGTGTATGTCTGATTGTGTGTGTGTGTTTGTGTATGTATGTGTATGTGAATGTGTGTGTGTATGCGTGTGTGTGAATGTGTGTGT
>NW_025977535.1:0-4099 GCF_021869965.1 Rhincodon typus | reverse complement strand
TGTGTATGTGAATGTGTGTGTGTATGCGTGTGTGTGAATGTGTGTGTGTGTGAGATTGTGTGTGTGATTGTATGTGTGTGTGTGTGTCTGATTGTGTGTGTGTGTATGTGTGTATGTGAGTGAGTGTGTGTGTGAGTGTGTGTTTGTCTGTGTGTGTGTGTATGTATAACATTCACAGAGGGAGGTCATGCTGTGACTGTATGTGTCCAAGTGTAATATTTTTCTGATGAAGGGTCTAGGCCCGAAACGTCAGCCTTCCTGCTCCTATGATGCTGCTTGGCCTGCTGTGTTCATCCAGCTCTACACCTTGTTATCTCTGTAATATTTACAGTCCCCAGCAGGGGGAGATCAGGCTCTGAACAAAAACAGAAGTTGCTGGAAAAGCTCAGCAGGTCTGGCAGCATCTGCAAAGGAAGAGTTAATATTTCGAGCTTTTCCAGCAGTTTCCATCTTTATTCCCGAATTACAGTATTTGCAGTTCTTTCGGTTTTTATTCCATCAGTGCATGTGTGTGTAACATTTACCTGGTCTGGCATACAGGTGACTCCAGACCCACTGCGAAGTCATTCCCTCTTAACTGTCCTCTGGGCAATAGCCCAATTACAAATGGGCAATAAATGCAGGCATCTAGTTTATTTTTTATTCATTCACGGGAGGAGAGCATCAGCTAGGCAGCATTTATCGCCCATCCCTAATTGCCCAGAGGGCAGTTAAGAGTCAACCAGATTGCTGTGGGTCTGGAGTCACCTGTATGCCTACATGTTTCCTTCCCTACAGGGCACTAGTGAACCAGATGGGTTTTCCCCCCAACAATCAACAGTGAATTCACATTGACTCTTAATTCCTGATATTTATTGAATTCAAAATTGCACCATCTGCTATGGCAGGATTCAAACCTGGGTCTCCAGAATGTTCTTTGGGAATCCTGGATTAACAGTCCAGTGGTAACACCATTAGGCCATCACCTCCCCAATGTGATGGCTACATCTTGTGAATGAATAATAAAGTATCTAATGGGTTCCTCTCCACAGATGCTGCTCAAACTGCTGAGTTTTTCCAGATGATTTTGATCATATTTAGTGGTTTAACAGGCAAATAATTCCCCTTTCAGTGAAATGCAGCAAGGCAGACAAAACATTGAAGATAGAACTTTCTGAAGGTACATTAACCATCTGGTGTTTGGAGTTTTAGACAAAGACTTGAGGACAGAGTCATTGCCTAGGACCGGGGTCGGAACTGTTAAACTCTGTGAGTTACAGTCACTGCAGATCCTGACCCTGGACCGTTGTAATTTCAAAACCTATCTCTGTACAAAGAGAGCGGGAGTGATGGGGAGGTGGAGGAGGAGAGGGGGAAGGGAGAGGAGCAGAAAGAAAGGAAGAGAGGGAGAGGGAGGGAGGGGGAGGAGGGAGAGGGGGGGAGAGAGAGAGGGAGAGGTAGGAGACAGGGGGAAGGCAGTAGGAGGAGAGAGAGGGAGGAGGGAGAGAGGAAGGAGAGAGGGAGGAGGGAGAGAGAGAAGGCGGAGAGGGAGAGAGAGGTAGGAGAGAGGGGAAGGCGGTAGGAGGAGGAGAGAGGGAGAGAGAGGAGAGAGCAACAGAGAAGGGAGAGAGGGGAGTGAGAGACAGAGGGAACAGAGAGAGGGGGGACGGAGAGAGGGGGGCAAAGTGAGGGAGGGGGAAAGAAAGAGGAAGGAGGGAGAGAAAGAGTCACAGTGAAGGGGGACAGATTGGAAGAGAGGGCAGTGAGAAAGAGAGAGGTGGGAGAGATGGGGCAGGGTCAAAGTGAGGGAGGGGGTGAGATAGAGAGACAGGGAGGATGGGAGGATGGAGAGAGAGACAGTGAGAAAGGGCTGTAGGAGGAGAGATGGGGAGTGAGGGACGATAGAGAGAGTGGGTTGGGAAAAAGAGAGGGTGAGGGAGGAGGAAAGAGAGAATGAACCTTCTACATGATTGCTGTCCCTCTCTCTTCACCTCCCTGTGATTCCCCATCCTTCCTTCCCTTGAGTCCTCTCCCCACTTTCCCCACGGAGTAGGATTTACCCCGAGGTGCCTCCGCACAGTGTCCGTTGATGGGATATTTCCTGGATGCAGCAATGGGCAAGCGATTTTTCACAGCGCCCAGAACTCAGCCCTTCTGTGCATTAATTCTTCCCATTCCTCCAGGAGAACTCCATTTTACAGCCGACCCATCAGAAAAGTCCAAGTTGAGAGATTGGAATGGGTTTGAGTGAGAGAACGTGTCTGTGGCCGGGATTCTAATTTAGTTAAACAAACAGTCATTGTCTCACCGTGTTGGCAAATTCCAGCAGTTCTTTCGGCAGGCAGAACAAGACATGCCCGCCTCCCTGACCTGTCCATCTTTTCTACCACCTCAACCCCCCACCTCCTACCTACCAGCCTCATCCCTGCCTCCTTGACCTGCCCGTCTTCCCTGGACTGACCAACCCCTACCCTAACTCCCCACCTACACTCACCTTTACTGGCTCCATCCCCGCCTCCTTGACCTGTCCGTCTCCTCTCCACCTATCTTCTCATTTATCCATCTTCCATCCGCCTCCCCCTCTCTATCTATTTATTTCAGAATCCCCTTCCCCTCCCCCAGTTCTGAAGAAGGCTCCAGACCCGAAATGTCAGCCTTCCTGCTCCCCTGATGCTGCTTGGCCTGCTGTGTTCATCCAGCTCTATACCTTGCTATCTCAGTGCTTAACTTGAAATGTTGTTTTCCTGTTGTGAGCAGTAGACAGGATGCAGTCCTTCAAACTGACCAATTGCTCCCAGCACAGCCTGCCTGCTCAATCGTTTTACCTTGACTCTATTAAAGATCCAATCTGCGCCTGGATTTTATTTTCCCGCATTAGACTGAATATGCTGGGGCTTTTTTCCCTGGAGTGTCGAAGGCTGAGGACCGACCTTATAGATGTTTATAAAATCATGAGGGGCATGGATAGGGTGAATAGACAAGGTATTTTCCACTGGTTTGGGGAATTCAAAACTAGAGGGGCATAGGTTTAAGGGGAGAGGTGAAAGATTTAAAAGGGACCTGAGGGGCAACTTTTTCACACAGAGGGTGGTGCGCGCATGGAATAAGCTGCCAGAGGAAGTGGTGGAGGCTGGTACAATGACAACATTTAAAAGGCATCTGGATGGGTACATGAATAGGAAGGATTTAGAGGGATATGGGCCAAATGCTGGCAAATGGGAGTCGATTAATTTAGGATATCTGGTCGGCATGGACAAGATGGACCGAAGGGTCTGTTTCTGTGCTGTACATCTCTATGACTCTAATCCAATTTTGTGCAATTTGAGTGTTATGATATTGTTGGCTAGTGCTGACCTTTCACTCCTTTCATTTCTGGACTCATTTCACAATGACACACGGGCCGCTCCTCAACACAGATACATTCTAAAATATGAGTGTGTTCTGTGTGAATCTTCTATTCACTGACAGTTTTGGAGAGAACTTTCAGAGAGGAGTGTAAAGGATCCTGAAGCTTGTTCCTGTCAGATGCGTTTAGGGTTTCAGGATCCTGGACGTTGCATGCAGTTTCAGAATCGGTCAGGATCCTGCCAGCTGTGTTCTTTATAACTCACTCACGGGATATGTGTCCAAAATTTATTGCCCATCCCTAATTGCCCATGTGGGCCCCTGAAGCTCTGTAATCTTTCAGATCCAGCGAACCACACCAGGTGTTTATATAACCTCCCAGTCCCAGGAACACCGCTACCTCCAAATTCCCCTCCAAGTTAGTCACCATCCTGACTTGGAAATATGTCGCTGTTCCTTCAGAATTCAGAGTCAGAATCCTGGAATTCCCTCCCTAAGGGGACATTGTGGATCAACCCCACAGCAGGAGGAATGCAGCAGCTCAAGAGGGCAGCTCATCCCCACCTTTTCAAGGGCAACTAGGGATGGGCAAGAAATGCTGGCCAGCCAGCGACGCCCACATCCCACAAAATGAATAAAACAAAACACTGAGATAACAAGGTGTAGAGCTGGATGAACACAGCAGGCCAAGTAGCATCAGAGGAGCAGGAAGGCTGACGTTTCGGGCCTAGACCCTTCATCAGAAAATTTTCTGATGAAGGGTCTAGGCCCGAAA
>NW_025977534.1:0-6922 GCF_021869965.1 Rhincodon typus | reverse complement strand
CCGAAACGTCAGCCTTTTTGCTCCTATGATGCTGCTTGGCCTGCTGTGTTCATCCAGCTCTGCACCTTGTTGACCCCTGTGACCAAGTTCTTTGTGGTCTGACCTTATATCGCCCTCTGTGGTTCAGTGTCAAAATGACAGGTGCAAATGCCACCTCACTCATAACACAGAGGCTCAGTCTCAGGGTTCAAATCCCACCACAGCAGCTGGTGAAATTTGAGTTCAATTAAATCTGGATTCATGTCATGGTGACCAAAAAACTATCATCGATTATTGTTAATAAGTCACCTCTGCTATTTTAGGGAAGGAAATCCGCTCTCCTACAAGGGACTCCAGACCCACAGCAAAATGTTTAACTTTTAATTGCCCTCTGAAATGGCCCAGGGAGCCACTGAATTCAAGGACAGGCAGCTGATATTAACCTTGCCAATGGCGGCCAAGTCCCATTAACCAATAAAGAGAAGGAAAAGTTTAATTTACCCTTGGAATGTTGTGAAACTTTAAAGATGCTATACAGATGCAATTTGTTGTTAATGCTCAGCCACTTATAGAAAAGTTCTTCTGAATTAAGGAAAATCAGAAAAATATTTGTGCATTTCGGAAGGAAATAGGATATCTGCATGAAAAGGTGTGGAGATTGTTGATTGAAAATTTTAGGAAAACAAATAGAAAGAAAATTAGAGCTATTTCCCCATACTATCGTTTGCTCAAATCTCGAATTGGTGAGCTGAAATTGTCATTGGATCAGATTTGTTGGGAATATGGACAGAGTGGCTGAATGGCCTCCTTCTGTGCTTTAAAATCTTGATGCTTTCACTGAAATCGCGCTTTCATGAGAATGACATAAGAACGATAGGCTGAATGGTTTCCTTCTGTGCTCTTGTTTATCTGTCGAGGGGAGGCAATGGCCTAGTGGTATTATCACTGGACTATTAATCCAGAGACCCAGGTAATGTTCTGAGGACCCGGGTTCAAATCCTGCCACAGCAGATGGTAGAATTTGAATTCAATAAATATGTGGAATTAAGAATCTAATGATGATTGTGAATCCATTGTCGATTGTTGGGAAAAACCCATCTGGTTCACTAATGTCCTTTAGGGAAGGAAACTGTCATCCTTACCTGGTCTGGCCTATGTGTGATTCCAGACCCACAACAATGTGGTTGACTCTTAACTGCCTCTGAGCAATTAGGGATGGACAATAAATGCTGCCTGGCCATCAATGCCCTCGTCCTGTGAACGAATAAAGTAAAAAAAAACTTCTGTATTTACTGTTGGCATTTGGCCCAAACCTTATAGCTGCAGGATGGGGTGGGTAGATCTGTGTTGCTGCTATGGTAAGGGGTTATGTTGGAGGTGGTAGTGGATGCATGACTGACTCACTCGGGAAGTCTAGCTCACTGTGGCGTCCTAATTCCCAGGTCTGATGAGAGCCAGGGTGAGTTTCATGAAGAATTTTTGGAATAACCCAAACTTTTGGAAGGGAAAGGCTCCCACAGACTACCCTTGGTTCGAGGCTAGGTGGATGGAAATGCTGCTGTCTACAGAAGTGTCCCAGAGGAATTCCTGGATGCACATTCTTTCTTTTGCCTCCTCTGGGTTCTGATGTTATCCCGACAACATGAGTTGCTCTTTCCACAGATATTAACAGACATTAACATCAATGTAACAACCCATCAGCCAAAAAGGACATATGGAAAACCTGACTTGCAACAATGAGCAGAGAATGGCTAAATCTAGTGTCGTTTTGACTGTCCTGTTTAGCTTTGACCATTTCAGTTGACTTTGAACTATTAAACATCAGTGGTCTCAGGTTAAGAGTGTCCTAATCCTGACCACTTGTCTTTCAGCGTTCCGCCATTCAAAATTTTAGAACGAAGGAACAAGAGGAGGAATTGACCAAGGAAGTACTGGTGGCCCTGAACGAAATGAGAATTAAATTCCCAGGGAAAACGAACGAGGAAGCTGAGGTTCTGCTGGATGAAGTAAGTGGGACAGATTGTCATAAGTCATTGTGGAATTATCTTGTGTTAGGCTTTGCAGTAAAACAACAATTCATTTAAAAACAAATTTTATTATCACGGTAAAGAGAGACATGTTGTTAAAACCCAAAACAAAATGTTGACTGTTTGATGTGACTCAGCAATGTGTAACACTTACTGACAATCACAAATGCACCAATGGCTGTCATAGAAACCCAACAGTGTGGGAGCAGGCCATTTGGTCCGTCTGGTCCACACTGACCCTCTGAAGAGGATCCCAACCTCTGTAATCCTGCATTTCCCACGGCCAATCCACCTGACCTACACATCTCTGGACAGTGGGAGGAAACCAGAGCACCCGGAGGGAGCCCACACAGACACGGGGAGAATGTGCAAACTCCACACAGACAGTTATCTGAGGGTGAAATCGAACCCAGGTCCCTGCTGCTGTGAGGTAGCAGTGCTAACCACTGAGCCACCATAATTGTTTTACTATCGATTTAAGATAGTCAGTTGGTCTAATAATGTGGCTCATTTACAGCTGCTAGATGCAACATGCATTCATAAACAAGAACTCTTGTTTGCAAGCAAAAGGATATATTTGATTTTTAGATAATTTTTTGAAACACCTTGGCACAGAGGCGGCCATTTGGCTCATTGTGATTGCAACGGTTCTATCACTTAGCGTCAATCTCCAGACCTTTCCCCCATGCTCTTCCACATTATTTCTGTCTAAATAACCATCCAATGCCCCTCCTAAATGTCTCAGTTGAAGCTGCCTCCACCACATTTCCAGGCAGTGCATTCCACACCCTAACTACTTGCTGGGTGAAAGAGTTTTTATTCTCCCATCACCCTTGCTTCATTTGTGCATAAGCCATCTAAAATCCAACCCAGCTCTTATCTGTTTTTATCTGAAATACATATAATGGCCTCCCACGCCTCTCATCCCCTGCATAAGGCAGAAGAGAGCCAGGGTTGGAACTTCGTTGCTGCCTTTATTCTTGCATGCATCATGCAAGGCCTGCATTTGTTACCCATCTGTAATTGCCCTAGAACTGAATGTTTTGCAAGACTGGGACAGTTAAGAGTCAACCACATTGCTGTGGATTTAGAGTCACATGTAGGCCAGACCAAGTGCAAATGGAGGATTAGAAAAAAACCCAAAAAACTATGGATGCAGTAAATCAGGAACGAAAACGGAAGGTCAGCATGCCTGGCAGCATCTGTGGAGAGAAATCAGAGTTAACATTTCGGGTTGAGTGGCTGTTCCTCAGAAGGGTGGAGGATCTCCATCTCTAAAGGGCATCAGTGAGCTAATTGGGTTTTTGCAACAATAGCTGAGAGTTTCATTGTTACCATTCCTGAGGATATCTTTCAATTTCTGATTTATTAATTGAATTTCACCAACTGCTGTATTGGGAATTGAACCCATGTGACCACATCTCTCTGGGCTCCATCTCCACCTGTCATTTCCTTTCAGCTTATGTAACCTTTTCCTAGCTGTATTCACCTCTGAAGAAGGGTCACGGACACAAAATGTTAACCCTGCTTTCTCTCCACACACCTGTTGAGTTTTGCCAGCAATTTCTGTTCTTGTTTCAGATTTTCCAGCGTCCTCAATTCTTTGGTTATTCATTCGCCCTGGGCCTCTGAGTATTGTTTTCATCAAATAAGTGAAGCTGCAGGACAAAAATCTTAGAATTCCATCCAAAAATCGTGAACAAGACGATGACTCAATTTTTTTTTTGCTAAAACTCAAATCTGCAATAGCTGTCCAACTTGGGAAGTTAAATCATTGAGTTGAGTGAATAAGCAGCTCAGTTGTCATCCTTTCAAGGAAATGTTGTTTCTGAGTTTTGCATAGAACTGGACTTTAAGAGCTGATAATACCCACTGAGTTATTGCCACACACTGGTCTTCAAAGCCTGGATCTCATCTTGGAGACTTTGCTTTGCAACTTCTAGCATCTCCTGTGTGAATGGCCTGATAAAATCCTCTGCAATTTGGTAAAGCATTAGCATTGTATCTCTATCAAGCATTGTTATATCATCAGAGGTATCTTCCAGATGCATCACCATTAGATGCTGGGAACCTGATCAGTTATCATTCCTCAGGCTCTCCCCACCAAAAGCAACATGAAACAGATGTTTTAGAAAGGAAAGGTCAACTTCCGTTTTGTATGGGGGCCATAGGGCCAGCCCCCTGCTCCTAGCACAGCGCCACATTCATGGGGAGCTCAGGTCAGGGGCATGGGTAATAATATTGTGCACAGGTGATGGTGTAGGTGCTGGTGTCAGTGATGCCCACACTCCATGAAAGGAATAAACGAGAAAAGTCCTATCTGCAGTACCAGCTCCCCCTCTGTTCGTTTCCCTAATAAAGGCAGAAAATTACAAGAAAATTCAGAACACTTCACTCATTTGCCAAGCTGGTGCAGACGTGATCATAGAATCCCTACAGTCTGAAAGTAGGCCATTTGGCCCATTGACTCCACACTGACCCTCTGAAGAGCATCCCATCCAGACGCACCCTTCTACCCTATCCCTGCATTTCCCATGGCTAACCTACCTAGACTGCACATCCCTGGACACTATGGGCAATCTAGTATGGCCAATGCACCTAACCTGCACACATTTAGACTGTGGGAGGAAACCCACACAGACACGGTGAGAATGTGAAAACTCTACACAGACAGTTTCACAAGGCTGGAATTGAACCTGGATCCCTGGTGCTGTGAGCCACCATGCTGTCCTAGGGGCTGCATGACCTGTTCTGTGTTAATTATGATTTGCAACCACGGTAATACAACTAATGCCATCGTCATTACCGAGTGTGTTTTCCCTGGAGGCAGGTCCTTAGTTCATCGCCTTCTCTTGTGTCTGTGTCCTATGTCTCTGTTCCCCCACATCTCAGTGCCCCATGTCTCTGTGCCCCCACATCTCCGTGCCCCATGTCTCTGTGCCCCCACGTCTCTGTGCCCTATGTCTCTGTGCCTCACGTCTCCGTGCCCCATATGTCTCTCACGTCTCAGTGCCGCATATCCCTGTGCCCCCACATCTCCGTTCCCCATATCTCTGTGCCCCCACGTCCCCGTGCCCCATGTCTCTGTGCCTCACGTCTCCGTGCCCCATGTCTCTGTGACCCAATGTCTCCGTGCCCCATGTCTCTGTGCCTCATGTCTCCGTGCCCCATGTCTCTGTGACCCCATGTCTCCGTGCCCCATGTCTCTGTGCCTCACGTCTCCGTACCCCATGTCTCTGTGACTCTATGTCTCCGTACCCCATGTCTCTGTGCCTCACGTCTCTGTACCCCATGTCTCTGTGCCTCACGTTTCCGTTCCCCATGTCTCTGTGATCCCATGTCTCCGTGCCCCATGTCTCTGTGCTTCACATCTCCGTGCCCCATGTCTCTGTGACCCCATGGCTCCGTGCCCCATGTCTCTGTGCCTCATGTCTCCGTGCCCCATACCACTTTTGTTCCTTTCCACCAGCTTGCTTCTATTTTCAAACTCTCCAACATTGATATTCAACTTTATTCTTTGTCTTCTTTTACCTTGTTAAGTTTCACTCCGTAATGTCTCCTACAAAATCCCTTTCCACTCAAAATGTCTCCTGCCTGGAATGTCTGCCTTTTCCTAATCTACAGCCAACTTATTTGCTCATTTAGAAACCGAAAGAACTACGGATGCTGTAAATTAAAAAAAAAATTAAGATAGAATAGAACCTATGATCTATGAAATTGCTGGAAAAGCTCAACAGGCCTGGCAGCATTTGTGAAGAGAAATTAGAGTTAACACTTGTGGTCCAGTCACCCTTCCTCAGAATATCCAATATACATTGACCACAGAATATCTGAAGGGGCTTGAATTGCAGCATGATGTACCTTTCTCGCTGAGGTTTAGAGGAATGTGTTGGGATCGGATTGAGGTACATATAATGCATAGACAATTTGACACCATCGATGCTGAGGGACTGTTCCCCTTGGTTGGAGAATGTGGAGCTAGACGTCACAGTCTCATGTAGACCATTTGAGAATGAGAGGCGAAGAAACTTTGTCATTCAGAGAGCTGTGAATCTTTGGAATTCCCCACCCCAGGACACTGTAAAGTCTCTGTCATAGAGCATTTTCAGAGCTGAAATTGAGAGCTGTTGAGGGAACGGAGGGAAATGGACAAAGGGTAGGAATGTTCAGTTGATGTGAAAGTTCAATCATGACCTTATAGAAGAGGCTGAGGGGATGAATGGCCTATTCCTGTAGCTATTCCTTACTCCTCTTTCACTACAGTTCAATAGCAACCATCTGATCTTCAGTATGCCACACATTGGCCATTCTGGGCGTGTTCTTATCTTTGTGAGAGTGCAAGTGAGAGAGAGAGAGAGAGAGACAGAGAGAGACAGAGCACCAACTCAGACAATGAGAGATTGCATAGTCTGGAGTTGTTTTCTGCAGCAGTGGAGAATAAGGGGGACATGATTGAAATGTATAAAATTATGAGGGGTAGTCAGGAAGAAACCTTTCCCAAAAAAAGAGAACTGTGGATGCTGGAAATCAGAAACATAATCGGAAATTGCAGCAAGAAACTCAGGAGGTGTAGCAGTGTCTGTGGAGAGAAAGCAGAGTTAACGTTTTAGGTCCAGTGACCCTTCCTCAGAAGAATCCTTTCCCCTTGGTGGAGGAATTAATGACAAGAGGCTTACATTAAGGGTAAGGGACAGGAGGTTTAGAAGGGGATGTAAGGAAAATTGTTTTCACCCAGAGGGTGGTGGGAGAGGTAAGGGAGGGAGCCTATAAAGTGGGAGAGGCAAAATCCTCATAACATTGAAGAAGTATTTAGATGTGCACTTGTGTGATGCCAAAATAAAGAAGGCTCTAGGCCAAGTGCTGGAAAATGGGATTGGAATAGGTGGTTACAGGTTAAGTGAGATAACAAGGTGTAG
>NW_025977533.1:0-6923 GCF_021869965.1 Rhincodon typus | reverse complement strand
CCTCCCCCTCTCTCCCTATTTATTTCAGAACCCCCTTCCCCTCCCCCATTTCTGATGAAGGGTCTAGGCCCGAAATGTCAGCCTTCCTGCTCCTATGATGCTGCTTGGCCTGCTGTTTACAAATCTACAGTTGTGTGTTGGTAGCTATCCATCCCATTGTCCTGTGGTGTTGCCTTGGGGTTATTCCCATTTTTTTTTCAGTTTGCCACATGAGTGTAAGTGGCTGTAACCATTAGAGCCCTGCTAACAGGAATTATTTCCTGACTTGCTCTCCTCCATCTTGTATAAAAGGGCATCCGACAAGTGGGAGGCATTCAAGAGTGTGATGCCGAGAGTTCAGAGGCATTTTCTTCCTGTTAGAGTGAAGGGTGAGGCTGGTAAGATTAAGGAACAATGGATGAATAAAGATATTGAGGTTCTAGTCAAGAATTAAATAATTTTTTTTAGATATAGACAACTTGGTTCAATTGAATCTCTTAATCCATATAAAGGGTGTGTGGGCATTCTTAAGAGACAAATCAAGAAGGCAAAGGGGGGATATGTGATAGCATTAGCAGGTAATCCAAAGAGATTCTATGAACATACTAAGAGCAAGAGGGTAACTAGAGAGAGGGTTGAGTCTCTTAAAGATCAAGGAGGTCACCTTTGTGTTGAACCCCAGGAGATGGAAGAGATACTAAATAAATATTTCACATCAGTTTTTACTGTGGAGAAATAAATGGAGTCTAGAGAAAGCAGAGAAATAAACTTTGATGTTTTAAAAACAGTTCACATTACACAAGAGGAAGTTTGGGAGGTCTTAGAGAATATAAAGTTGGATAAGTCTCCAGGACCTGGTCTAATGTATCCCAGAACGTCGTGGGGAAGTAAGGGAGGAAATTACAAGACTCCATGCAGAAATATTTGCATCATTTATAATTACAGGTGAGGTGCCCAATGACTGAAAGGTGGCTAATATTGTACCTTTGATTAAGAAAGGTTGTAAGAAGCAGCTGGGGAATTATATACTTGTGAGTCTGACTTTGGTTGTGGGTAAATTGTTGGAGGTGATTATAAAAGCTAGGATTTATGGACATTAAGTGAGGCAAAAAATTGATTAGGGATAGTCAGCATGGTTTTGTGCGAGGAAAATCATGTCTCACAAACTTGATTAAATTTTTTGAGGAAGTTACAAAAAATGTTAATGATGACAGAGCAGTAGACATTGATTATTTGGATTTTAGTAAAGCATTTGACAAGGTTCTGCATGGATAGACTAATTAGTAATGTTAGGTCATGTGGAATTCAGGGTAAGCTTACCAACTGGATACATAATTGGCTTAACAGCAGGAGACAGAGAGTAATGGTGGAGGGTTCCTTTTTGGACTGGAGGCCTGTGACCTGAAGTGTTCCACAGGGATCAGTTCTGGGTCCTCTTTTGTTTGGATGAGAATATAGAAGCCATGTTTAGTAAGTTTGCAGACAACACTAAAATTGGTGGCATTGTAGATAGTGAAGAAGGATTTTATAAGATTACAAAGGGATCTTCTTGATAAGATGGGTCAATGGGCTGAAAAATGGCAGATGGAGTTCAATCTGGATAAGTGGGTTATATTGCATTTTGGTAGAACAAACAGGGGTAGGGCTTATATAATTAATGTTAGGGTCTTGGGTAGTGTTATAGAACAGAGAGACCTAGGGGTGCAGGTACATAATTCTTTAAAGCTTGTGTCACTGACAGAATGATTAAAAAGGCGTTTTGCACACTTGCCTTCATTGCTCAGTCCTTTGAGTATAGGAGTTGGGGTTATGTTGAGGTTGTACAGGACATTAGTGAGGCCTCTTCAGAAATACTGTGTCTAGTTCTGGTCACCCAGTTAGAGGAAGAATATTATCAAGCTGGAGAGGGTTCAGAAGAGATTTACCAGGATGTTGTCGGGTATGAAAGGTTTGAGTTATAAAGAAAGGCTGGGCCTTTTTTCACTAGAGCCTGGGAGGATGAGAGGTGACCTGATAGAAGTTTACAAGATAATAAGAGGTATAGATAGAGTTGATGGTAGTTGTCTTTTCCCTAAAATGGGGAATTTCAAGACTAGGGGGCACATTTTTAAGGTGAGAGGAGAAAGATTTTAAAAACATGTAAGAGGCAAATTTTTTACACAGGGTCGTTCGCATGTGGAATGAACTTTCTGTGGAAGTGGTGGATGTGGGTACAAATACAACATTTAAAAGACATTTGGATGAATATATGAATAGGAAAGGTTTGGAGGGATATGGACCAGGAGCAGGCAGGTGGAGACTAGTTTAGTTTGGGATTATGGTTGCCGTGGACTGTTTGCACCGAAAGATCTGTTTCCATACAATGTGACTCTATGACTCTATAAAGCATTCTTAAACATTTTCTGGATTTCCTAGCACACCTTAAATGTATTGTATAAACAATGTGATTACCTTTTTTTCCTAAAAATAAATCTTATTTAACAAGTGTATAAAAGTACATTGCACTTTTTATTATTCAATTTGAAATGTTTTGCAATAATGTTCAACTTTGTTTATACGCTATATTTCACTCTTAAGATCCCTAAATACGATTGCGATATTCATAATATTTACAATATAGATTCTATGTCGGACATATATCATACATCCTGAAGGCAAAACATTTCAAATTGAAAATTACAGAAAGTGCAATAAAATTCACCTTTTTTTTCCAGGCAGCATGTTGCACATTGAGATGGCTCTATATCACTTCAATATCCATGACTTTCACAATTTATATTCGGTGTCAGACATACAGCTGAGAAGTTCTACAATATTTCCAGTCCCTCGGCATTCTATGGCTGAAAATCGACCTTTCCCATTGTGTCTCTGAGGCAGCCGCCCCAAGCTTCAACGCATCCCTCAGCCTGGCCTTAGAATGTACCAGTCTGCAACACTGTGTCCAGGAAGGACACTCTGCATTGTTTTGGCGGCAAGTTTCAGGCAGACAAAAGAGGGAGTTGATAGCCTTCCAGTTCGATGTTTATCCAGGTGTGCATCCCTGGGAATAGCGGGTAGAGTACCCAATCCTTCATCACAGGACTCCGGATGATCCTCAACAAAAGCCACTGTTTTCAGATTTGTTTTGAAAAGGTACATTGAGCAAGGAGGTCGACCAGGGTCTCTTCGCTGCTGCAGCTAGCTCAAGGGCAGTGAGTGGAAGGAAGGCGTGGGGGATGCAAACGGCTATGCTCACTGTCAACCGAGCTACAGGCTGGTGATTGTTTGAAAACGTCTGCTGGCGAGGATTTTGTTTGTTTTTACAGCCTCCAGCTGCTGCCCGAAATGAGCACTGTTGCATACTGTCCAAACTCATGTCGTCACTTTATGCTGGGAGATGATGTTGAACCTGACAGGGGTTGAGGGGTCAGCCTGTGTGACTCGGAAAAGGAGCGGGAAGAGATGTATCTGAGGCAGCACCGCCAGAGTAATTCCGCTGGAAACATGTTGTGAGCCTGTCGTTGTCCGGAAAGGGAGGAGAGAGGCTAGTTGCAACCGCGCGTGTTTGTAAATAGGAACAAAAACAAAGTTGCTGGAAAAGCTCAGCAGGTCTGGCAGCATCTGTGGAGGAGAAAACAGAGTTAACGTTTCGGGTCCGGTGACCCTTCCTCAGAGATTTGTAAATAGGAGCTTTGTTGTTTGGAGGTGCGGGGGATAGGATTGGAAATACACAGAGGCATTTTCAGTCTTGTGAACAGAGGAAGAGGTCAGGATTGAGTGTTAAGCAAGCCTGTCGTGATGATTTAACCCACAAGTTGTAACGTGTACCCTTTGAGAATTAAGTGTGTATTTTTATTTTAAGAAAATTGGCCGGAAGATAGCTTCATAACGGTATTGGATGTCAAAGAGTACATTGTGATTCATTAGCCGCTTTCTGTTTTATTTTTGTCTCTCTCCCAAGTTATTAAAATGTAGTGTTATTATTGGATGTGGTTTTTATTGGATGGTCCGTGTAAAATGTAAACAGTCCTGCGCAGCCCCTGAGCTGGAGGGATTTTGTTCAGAGTCTGTTATCGGAGCGCTGCTGATACCAGGCAGTGTATTCTCTGTTCGGAAGGTGAGTGGTTTGGTACAAATTTTAGTTTCCTCCGTTTCGTTGCATTGGCTTGTCGAATTTTTCTCTTTCTGCCTAATTAGATGCCTTTTGAGTTTCATAGTTTCTGATCATTTTTCTTTCATTAATTTCACTGTGTAGCTAATCGTACACCTCCCCCGCCCCCGCCCCCCCCCCCCGCAACTGTTTCTATCTGGATGCCATTTATCTACTGCTCCCGCAACAGATGTGAACAACACAAGACGTTCCTTTGCAATTCTGCAACAAATGTCCTCTTTCTCACTTTCGCTTCAAATTCGATCCCATCCTTCTGAACGGATCCTGTTTCTTTGTCGAGGGCGAGCATTGTCCGCCTGTTTGTTTTGTTTTGTTTTGGCTGAAGTGTACGTTTAAGGAGCGATTGAGCTCTGGGAAGTGAGGAGTCGCTGTTGCTGTCTGGGACAGTGAAGCTAAACTGAGGTGTTTGCTTATCCCGGGGAATGCTCTTGGCGGGCAAAACCCTCGGCTTCTCTGGGTAGGATTTTCAGTTGACCCTGAATAAGCGTCAGGGAATATTGGGAAGAGGTGAGACCTGAGCAATGCGAGATCGAAGCAGGCACGCAAGAGGGAAATTGTTCGTAAGCAGCAGGAAGATACCGGGGAGGGTTGTTTGTATTAGAACTACAGCACAAACTGTCAGCGCCTGGGAGAGATGTTAACAAGCCGTTCGCCTCACCTCTGCGGGAATGTGAATTTAACCCTTGGTTTTAATTTAACACGAGTTCGCAACAAGATCATGGTCACCTAAGGAAGTCGGTTACTACTTTTAAACAAAATAAACAGCAGACTCCATCCTGTACTGATATTGGTTTGTTCAGGAACGGCTGTCATTCCACATCTCTAATTAGATTCGTTTTATTTTACTCCTTAAAATCGAGAAGTGCGCTTACACGGAATTGATTTTTTTTCCCTCGTTTCCAAATCACCCGTGGCATTTTTCCCCATCTATTAACCACCACCAGTAAATTGGATTTGTTTTATTCGGCGGTGTGTTTTGAGGGGAGGGGGGTACAGATGGTGTGGGGGGGTGTACAGATGGTATGGGGGGCGTGTACAGATGGTAGAGGGGGTTGTATAGATGGTACGGGGGTGTACAGATGGTATGGGGGCCATGTACAGATGGTAGAGGGAGTTGTATAGATGGTACGGGGGTGTACAGATGGTGTGGGGGGAATGTGTCCAGTAAGAAACTACAACCAAACCTGGGGCTGACGGTGGGCCAAGTCCCTGATGTGCAGCCTTGAGAACGCTGTCTGTTCTCCCACCTCCATCCACCTGAGCAGTGACACGGTTTTTACAAACACCTCCCGGGCTAACAGACAGACAGACACACACACACAAACCCAGAAAATGCTGGAAAAGCTCTGCAGGTTTGGCAGCATCTGTGGAGAGAAATCAGAGTTAAAGTTTCGGGTCAAGTGACCATTCCTCAGAGCTGGGCTAACAGTGTGGGAACCAACATGCGGGAGGATAGGGATAGGTGCGGCGAGGAGAGATTAAGAAATAGGCGGGGGGTGGGAGTCACTTTCCTTGTGTGTGGGAATTTGTGAAGAGCGCGGGTTTGTTGTAATGCACGTTGAGTGAAGGAGGGGGCTGGTAGAAACTGGCACTCGGCGGGAAGGAGACAGCAAATGAATGAGCGGAGGATTTTTTTCCCCTTCTGTCTTAGCTGCGGCCGCGAACAAGCTCCTGAAAGGATATGGCACGGACTGATGGGCAGGGACATTCCCCGGGAAGCTCCCTCCCAGAGTGGAGTCAGAGCAGGAGCCCGGGAGTTCAGCTGGTGCCCTCTCCAACCCCAGGCTGCGTCCTTACAGTCCTCCAACACCCCCCACCTTGCGGAGTGGGAATGCCAGGCGGCTCCCGGTCTCCTGGAAGCAGGCTCTATCGATCACGAGGTCTCGGCCTGATCCGCCTCTGCCCAATCTCCGGGAGGGCGGCGATGTGCTGCAAACTTCTCGGTCACCTGTGTTTCCAGCTTCAGCGGACGGCAGCGTGCCTCTTCAGGGGCTGGCAAGGTCAGCAGTGGCTAGTGACAGCTTCCTGGCGTGGACCAGGGACTCGGACTCAAGCGTGTGCAGGTTCCCACTCCTCCCCATCCATCCATCCATTCATTATCCCCCCTAACAGGAACTGTGTATGTTTCCTGCGGTGAAATTGCAGCTCTCCTGACGATGCCTCGGCTTTTTTTTCTTAGCTGAGACGTCTCAGCTCCGCTGGTCTCAGTCTGTCAGCGAAAACCGATTGTTTTCTGCCTGTTACCGGTCAGTTTCAACGCCCCTGCAAGTCAGAATTTAATTTTTCTTTTGCATTTTCTTTTCGTTCAGAAAGCAAGGCGAGCAGAGCTTTTAAGACCCGCAACATCCAGCGCGTTAGCAGAGAGAGAGAGAGAGTTGATGAGGAAATAGGGATCCGGCCGGGTTTGGGGCTGAGTTTGTCGGAGGAAAGAAAGACCGAGAAAGGTAAGGAGATGGGCAGCTTTTAAGACGATAGAGTTGGAAGGGGAGGAATTTGAATCCTGCCGGCCCAAGATAAAATCGGGGTAAGGATCAGCTCGGACCAAGCGGGGGGAAACATTCTGAAAAGCGTTAACTGTGATCGAATGCAGGCTAGATGTGGAAAAATACTCATCGATTAGAAGGGAAGCTATTTTCCTGCATCTTTAAAAGCAAGAGGTTTGAGCCTCCTCTGAGAGAGAGCAATATTTTAGTCTAGATGAACTGGGTCAGCGAAAGAGTTAGGAGTTATTGAGGGCAAGCAAAGATTTTGGAACGACCATAATACAATTGGGAGAGAAATGACACCATTCCAT
>NW_025977532.1:0-6923 GCF_021869965.1 Rhincodon typus | reverse complement strand
CTCCGCCGCATCTGCTCCCAGGATTAGGCATTCCACTCCTGTACATCTCAGATGTCCTCGTTTTTCAAGGACTGCAACTTCTCCCCCTCAGTGGTCGAGAACGCCCTCAACTGTGTCTCCCGCATTTCCCACAACTCATCCCTCACACCCCTCCCCGCAATAACAACCAAAACAGAATCCCCCTCGTCCTCACGTACCACCCCACCAACCGCCAGATCCAACGCATCATCCTCCGACACTTCGGCCATCTGCAATCCGACCCCACCACCAAAGACATTTTTCCCTCCCTACCCTTATCTACTTTCTGGAGGGACCACTCTCTCCGGGACTCCCTTGTCCGATCCACACTCCCCTCCAGCCCCACCTCACCCGGCACTTTTCCCTGCAACCACAGGAAGTGCTACACCTGCCCCTACACCTCCCCCCTCACCCTCATCCCAGGCCCCAAGAAGACTTTCCACATCAAGCAGATGTTCACCTGCACATCTACTAATGTGGTATACTGCATCCGCTGTTCCCGTTGTGGCCTCCTCTACATCGGGTAAACCAAGCGGAGGCTTGGGGACCGCTTTGCAGAACACCTACGCTTGGTTCGCACTAAACAACTGCACCTCCCAGTTGCGAACCATTTCAACTCCCCCTCCCATTCCTCAGATGACATGTCCATCCTGGGCCTCCTGCAGTGCCACAACGATGCTACCCGAAGGTTGCCGGAACAGCAACTCATATTCCGCTTGGGAACCCTGCAGCCCAATGGTATCAATGTGGACTTCACAAGCTTCAAAATCTCCCCTCCCCCTACGGCATCCCAAAACCAGCCCAGCTCGTCCCCGCCTCCCTAACCTGTCCTTCCTCCCACCTATCCCCTCCTCCCACCTCAAGCCCACCCCCATCTCCTACCTTGTAACCTCATCCCGACCCTTGACCTGTCCGTCCTCCCTGGACTGACCTATCCCCTCCCTAACTCCCCACCTACACTCACCTTTACTGGCTCCATCCCTGCCTCTTTGACCTGTCTGTCTCCTCTCCACTTATCTTCTCCTCTATCCATCTTCTATCCGCCTCCCCCTCTCTCCCTATTTATTTCTGAACCCCCTTCCCCTCCCCCATTTCTGAAGAAGGGTCTAGGCCCGAAATGTCAGACTTCCTGCTCCTCTGATGCTGCTTGGCCTGCTGTGTTCATCCAGCTCTGCACCTTGTTATCTCTTAATGCCTACTTTTCAGCTTCCTGTTAGCCAGCCAATCTGCTATCCATAAAAATATGCTACAGCCTTCTCATTATCTTTGATGTGGCACCTTACAAGATGACTCCTGGAAATCTAAGTATAATACATCCACTGATTCCCCTTCGCCCACAACTCATGCTAATTCCTCAATGAACTTCAGTCGATTAGTTAAACATGTTTTCCATTTGACAAAATCACGGTGACTGCCTCATTACTTGGAACTTTTCCAAGTACCCTGCTGAGTTTCTTTCTTTTCCTTCTTTATTCATTCACGGGATAAAGGCATCGCTGGCCAGGCAGCATTTATTGCCCATCCTTAATTGCCCAGAGGGCAGTTCAGAGTCAACCACATTGCTGTGGGTCAGGAGTCACATGTAGGCCAGACCAGATAAGGATGGCAGTTTCCTCCCCAGAAGGACATTAGTGAACTGGATGTGTTTTTCTGACAATTGACAATGGATTCATGGTTATCATTAGATTCTCAAGTTCAGATATTTTGTTGAATTCAAATTCCACAATCTGCCATGGTGGGATTCAAATCTGGGTCCCCAGAATGTTATCTGGGTCCCTGAGATAGCAGTCTAGCGATAATACCACTCGGCCATTGCCTCCCCTATTTCTTTAATAATAGCTTCTAACATTGTCCCTACGACAGATGTTAAGCTAACTGCCTTGATGTTTCCTGCTGTCTCTGACTCTCCTTTTCTGAATAAAGGAATTACATTGTTATCTTCCAATCTAATGGGACCATCCCCGAATCAAGGGTGTTTTGGAAAATTAAAACCAATGTATCAACCATCTCACTAGCCACTTTGTTTAAGACCTTAGAATGAAGTCCATCAGATGGGGGCACTTGTCAGCAATTTACTCAACACCAGTTTACTGGTGGATGTGATTTTCCTGATTTCCCCTCTCCCTTCCATTTCCTGATTTATCACTGCTGCTGGGATGTTACTTATACCCTTCTAAAGACTGATGCAAAATATTGTTCAATTCATTTGCTATTTCTTTATTTTCTATCGTTATTGCGTCCCTCTCACTTTCAACAGGACCGATGTTCACTTTGTTAACGCTTTTTTCTTTAAATAGTTATAGAAATTCTTACTGTGTGTTTTATATCTCTAGCTCACTTCCCCTTATAGTCTACTTTTCCTCTCTTTTTATTCATTATTTCAGTTGTTTTTTGCTGTTTTTTTTTTTATTTTCTGTCCAGTCTTCTAACCTGCTGCCTGTTTTTGCACAACTGTATGCTTTTACTGTTAGTTTGATACTATTTTAATGATTTTTAGTTAAGCACGGATGTTGGGCCCTTGAATTTTTCTTACTCTTTGAAACATACCTATTCTGATACATTTGATTAAATGTCTGCCACTGCATCTCTATTCAACTATTCATTAATCTAATTTGCCATTTCATTTTAGCCAGTTCTGCTTTCATACCCTCATAATTCCCCTCATTTAAATGTTAAAATGTTAGTCTCAGATGCACTTGTGTCTCCCTGAAACTGACTGTAAAATTTAATCACGTTACGGTTGCTGCTACCGAGGGCTGCCTTCACAATGAGATCATTCATTTATCCTATCTGAAAGTACAATACCAGGTCCAGTACAACGTTCTCTCAGGTCATCTCCAGAACATGTTGTTTGAAGAAACTATCCTGGAAACAGTCTATGAACTTCTCATCTAGACGACTTTTGCCCATCTGACCTTTCCAGTCTATGGTACAGTGCTGCAAGAAGATCAATAACCTGATGTGAGTGGGGAAAGTCAACAAAAGCACTTTCAAAGGCCATAGCATGGTACTGTACCACTGACCTCAAAAACAGCTCAATTAATTTTTTAAATGAAACTTGGGTGTCACTGGCAAGGCCATTTTTGTTGCCTGTTCTTAGTTGTATTTGAATTAATGGTCTGCTAGGCCATTTCACGTCAGATCCTCATTGAAGTGATGCATAAGGCAGGCCAGGTAAGGATGACCAATTTCCTTCCCTCAAGTAAACTGATAAGCAGATGGGTTCTTACAACAATCAATGATCATTTCATGGTGATCACTGCTGAGAAAAGCTTACAGTTCCAGGTTTTAATACAAAAACAGAATCCGCTGGTGATATTCAGCAGGTCTGGCAGCATCCTTGGGAAGAAAGCAGAGTTAACTTTTCCAGTCTAGTGACTCTACATCAGAACTGTTAACAGCAAGGAAATTATGGTACTTATACTGAAGATAAAGTTTGGGGAGGCGGGGCAAGGGAGAGGTTAGGCGGAGATGGAGCCGAGACAGGGAAAGAGAGACATGAAAGGGGTAGGTAAACAAGGAGATAATGGACAGCGACCAGGACTTCGTCTTCAGTATAAATTTTCAGAGGTGCTAAAAGCTCTTATGACGAATCACTGGACTTGAGAGAAGGTAACTTTTTTTCCTGCAGATGCTGCCAGACTTGCTGAGTTTTGCCAGCAGTTTTTGTTTCAGATTTCCAGCAACCATGGTTCTTTGTTCACTTCTAGATTTTATTTATTGTATTTAAAATTCTAAGGCACAATTTGAGCCCCTTTACTCAAAACATTACCTTGCATCTGCAGATAACTACTGCTGCACCAAAATAATCACATGCTCATCCATCATTCACCAACAGCCCCATTAATTAGGACTCATATGTGACATCACGGGGCTCATCAAATATGAATTACTACCTCTTCTCACCCTGCAGTGACCTCAACGCCTCCAATAGTTTGACCAAAGAGAGTACGTACGGCAGAAGGTCCTCAGCCGATTGGTGCCCTACAGTCCTTGGATCACCAGAGGACACCCACCAGGGCCACTTTAAACAATGGGGCTTTTAATGTTTTGCCAGCTGCCTTTGCTAGACTGTTGACGTCAGGATTACATCAGATGTAGTTGTTGAAAATGTGAGAAACCTTCTAATGACAAAGATGACACCAATGTCCAAGCATTCCATTATATTGTAGGTTTATGAGTAAATGTGTGTTGAATTGTCTTGATGTTAATGACTTTTGAAATCAACAAGAGTTAAGGGCTTGGTGCATCATTGAAACTCAATGATGGCTGATGAGGGATTATGTGCACAAAATTTATTGTGAAACCTTGGGAGTAGCAACAAGTATGAACTTGGTACCAGAACTCTCGGGCCTAAAGGTTAGTCTGGATGAAGTGCCCCAAATGTGTTGACCCCTCCACAGTGATATGTCACATATGCAAATTAAACAGTCTTTCAGGTGTCTCTTTCTGGCTGAAATCAAGATTCACTGAGGGTCTCAGAATTGTCTGCTCTTTTCAACCTTGACTTTGAATGAATCCAGCTTCTCAATCTCCCCAGCTGACATTTCTTCATTTCTCCAGTGTGCAGGGCTGGGTTGGGTGCATCAGTCCACAATGATCTGACATAGAATGCAGTGCTTTGCATGAGTGGTGCAAGCATTGGAACCTGTCTTCAGCAATCCGATAGTCTGTTCTACTGCTAACCTGATTGAGTTGCAGAGACATTGTACCTCTCCTCTTTTGGACTTTGTGGAATCTGTGCAAGAGTCATGGGGATTTTTGAGGATAGCCCCCATTACTAAGAAACCAATGTTACAGTTATGCATGGAGAGCAAATAGTAATGGCACCAGAAAGTGTCTGAGAATGTTTGAGTCATGCAAGCCCACACTTGCAGGATTTGCCTTTAGCTGTCACAAATCAGTTGTACATTGACAGAAGGAAATTCATTTCAGTTTATGAAAGCTTCTGATTGTTCCAAAGGAGTTATCGGTGATGAGTGTTCAATCATTTGCCCTTTGTACTTCTGGAAATCCAGCTGTGAAACCAAATTAAACTTTGACTATCTGAGAATATCAGGATTTGTGGTAAATCTCGTAAAGTCATTGGCCCTTTTGAACATAGCATTGGTGAGTTCTCTTGTCCATATATGTCCCTCCATGGAGTCTTTGAATACCCATGCAGTCAAAATTCAATCCAGTAATGACTACTAAACCTAATACCATAGCTAACAAAGATTTGTGTTTTTACTTAAACAGAAATAATAACCCCCTTGTGTTTATTTTCTATGTGTGCTGCTGATCTAGTGTAAATCATTTCTTTCTTATAGTTGATGAGTTTACAACTAAGGCATCCTTAGCTCCTAATTGAGAACATCAATGATAATACATTACTACCAATTTATACTCATTCACCGCTGGCGAGGTCAGCATTTATTGCCGATCTCTAATTGCCTCAGAGAAGGTGATGCTGAACTGAGTTCTTTAACTACATCATGGCATGATCATGTGTTTAACATAAAGATTGTAGGGTGGATCACATTTAAAAAATTGCCAAATTTTGCAGCATAATTATAATATAGCTTTTAAAGGGTTTTGAAAATTTGTTCAAAAGATTTAACACACTTGTGAACTTGTTCCAGAGCTGCACGGCTTCAATAATGATGAAAGATGTCTTGATGAAAGCAGGATTTGACACCAGCAGTTCCCAGCTTGCAGCACTCGCACATCTTCAAAGAAGACTGCAAGAGGATGGAAACATGAAAAATATGCTCAAGACAGTCAATGAAAGACTTCGTACAAAATTTAAGGTACAATACCTGAAAGTGATCGCTTCTTGAATGGCATCTGTTATTTTCTGATGCATACATGTTTTCGAGTTAAGGTAAACTGGGTAGCAATTTTATTTCTGTCAGTCTGGCTACTTCTTCAAAATGTTTATGTTTTCTTCTTAAAATAGTTTTATTAACTGTTGTTTTAGCTTTAGTTTTAGTCATTCTTGTCTAGAGTTCTCATTCAGTTCTTCATTTTTTAGTCTTTAAGCCTCAATGTCAATAGGAAAAAAATACTCAGAAAATCTACCCGTCAAAACATTTTGATACCATTCATCCCCTCCTCAGGAATATTCAAACTGTCCACTTATACCATTGTCATTTATTGGTTCTTGCATAACTGCTACAAAATGAAAAATTTCAGTTGAGTTAAATTTGCTTAAAACCCACAAAAATGATCTTCAACCACAGAATAGATGATTCCCAACTCACTTATGAAGCGCCTTGGAATTTCAGGCACTGCTTCACAATTAGTAGTCCTCAAATTAGTGCCTAATGAAAAATAGAAGCTGATTGTGAACTTGGGTTGGAGCAGCGGGAAAGGGAGAGTAATTGAGAAGGGTCCAAGTTACAAAAGGAAGGCAAATGGGAAGAGCAACTGGGAAGAGGACGCCAATTGGGAGGGGCAATCAAGATTGTGATCAAAATATGGCAAGAATTGGCCTGTGGAGGAACATAACTGCTCCCTTGGTTCGATGTTCAGGTTCATAATTTTTAAAATTTATCTTTTTGGCTGCAAACTGCAATTGTCATTTTAGCAATCAATGGTTGAGGAGCATGTGGACCTGAACTCCAGCAGCCTGGTGCCAGTTGTGTTCAGATCAACTCAGTTCTGCACAGCAGACTTCAAATGTAAGAGAAGAGCCCAATAGCTGTTTCAGACACAGGCCTGTTGGATGCCTATTTTGCTTGTCTACAATGGTAAATGGAGATTCACGCTTGTAAAGCATGCTGTCTTCCACATTAGTGGTGGTTTTTAATGTCTGAAAATTATCAGATTTCAAGATTTAAAGCTCCAAATGAGATGAGGAATCTTTGTTATTTCAACAGGGCTGAATTCCATCACTTGTAAAATTACGTTGCTACTAATTCCAG
>NW_025977531.1:0-6923 GCF_021869965.1 Rhincodon typus | reverse complement strand
CCCTTCTTCAGAAATTTCTGATGAAGGGTCTAGGCCCGAAACGTCAGCCTTCCTGCTCCTATGATGCTGCTTGGCCTGCTGTGTTCATCCAGCTCTATACCTTGTTATCCATAGTAAAGCTCCCTGCTTCACCTGACGAAGGAGCAGCACTCCAAATGCTTATGATTCCAAATAAGCCTGTTAGACTAGAAACTGGTGTCATGTGACTTCTGAATTCAATATTGACTTCAACCACTTCAGAAACTGTTCTTTATTCCAATTATACCCCTCCACTTCAGTGTTTAATTTGCTCTTAGCAAATACAAACCATTTCTGACTATCTACATCTATTTTCATTGAGATCATTCCTTCACTACCATCAGCATTCCCTTATCTTCTGCTCAGGACAACCTCACTGTTACCAGTTACTTCTCCTCCCCCTATGCAACATAAGCAACAGCATTTCAGAACTGAAGAGGACTTTGAAGAGGGGTCACCAGATTCAATATTAACTGTTTTTTCTCCACAGATACTGCCAGGCCTGCAGCGTTTTTCCAGTATTTTGTCTTTTTCAAAATTCCAGATCTCAAGCATCCAGGGTCTTTTGTTTTTAATTAACTTGGTTAGCATTAAGTTTGGTCAGGAAATATTCTTTTACAAATTGAAAGAAAAACAAATTGAAATACAATTTTAATTACATAATATAGTTAAACTTGATTTTTAAAGGAAGATTCAGCCAAAATTTCATTTAAAATATTCTGAGGAATTAAAGAGTCCCTGTTGGATGCACCCTAGCATCTTAAAGAACAATCCCAGGGCAGTTCTGTTACAGGTTTTCAAACGAAAAAAAGTTGACTAACATTTGTTACAAGAAAAAATAATCAAATTCTGAAACAATAAATTGTTTCAAGCCAACAGTTCTCCCTTCCAGTATGCTCGTGACTAAAGTAGTTTTGGTGAACTTTACAGCTCTAAATAGTTGGCAGAAGAGAGGTTAATTAGCTAAGCACGTGTCCAAAAATTTGTTGGAACAAGTTACTTAGTTGCACTGGTAATATCCACAATAGTAAACCCTTGGAGCTAAGCTGAGACTTATATAAGTAATTAAAATGAATTCCCAACTGCCACTTGAGAATTTTTCAAATTTAACCCTATAGACAATTGTTTCCAGTATTATGATTGCAGTTCAAAGTAACACTGGACAAGTCTGACACTCGAATGACATCTGGCTTGATAGATCACTGATTAATTTTTGCAGGCAGTCACTGAAACCTATTCACTGGAGCCTGCAGGTGTGTTTCTTTAAAAAATGAACATAAGCTTATTACAAAGAAAGTAAATAAACTGACAAAACTGGGGTGGAGGTAGGGGGAACAAAGAGGGCAATAGCCCTCAGTAAAAACAGCAAAACATTTCATCCTGTTCCCAAAAAAAATGAACCTCTTACAGATACTCAATTCCAGAGAAATTCACTTCTATCTCAACTAGGTTTCTAACCTAACTGACTGCCCTGTTTCTTTTACTTAGACTGCAGGAACAATTTTAATGATTCCTTTCCAGGTATGCTGACACGAACTGCTTATATTTGAGCATAAACCTTTTCAGTTTTACTAACTTGAAGATTTCTATCCAAACTCTCCTGCATTAGAAGCTCCACAGTCGAGAGCACTCTGGCTCAAGTAACCGGTTTCCTGAAATAAAGGCTTAGTTCTCCTGCTGGTAGAAATGTTTTACTTCTGTTCTTGTGCTGTACTATTCTATGTTCCACTTTGAGACACAAACTTCTGTTCAGAGTCAAAACTCAGCTAATGGCTTTTTGTTCTGTTGTATACTCATTTTTTTTTAATTCCATTAATTAACACTACAAGTGTTCTCCCAGGCATATGACCATCATCACATGCTTTCCTCGACTGGAGCACTTGGGTCACTGTTCCAAAGGCCTTTCTGACCAGTTTAACAAACAAATTATCTTCAGAACTGACTCTTATCCATTTGCCTCTATTTTGAAATAGAAATATATGTATCATATATACCCTTTATCGTACTGATCAATATCCTGCAATACATACCATTGTGATCAACAACTATGAGTAAGATTATTTAAAATAGATTTTCCTGTGTGTCAACCACTGTGCCTCTAAGATGAGAAGTTGCTCTAAGGTTTGACACTCATCAACGGGCTATTAGCACTGACTTCCAGTTTCAGAAGTCGCTGCTACAGATGGACCTCGGAGGTCCATGCAGCGGTAAAATTTAGAGAGCGCGCACTGGTACCAACTAGTGACACTTTAAGTGGTTAAGATATGAAGATCTTCACATTATCTAACAAGAGTTATTGCAATTATTTCACGTTGATTGTACAATCACACCATTTTAACAGTGCTCATTATTAGGGTCAGACAGCATTGCAGAACCACAGTAAAATGAACTTAATTATTTAACACAATTGCTTTTATACTCCATTTCCATCTTCACATTTTAGAAGAACTGGTTGACAGTTTCACAGTATTTGTGATTGATAAGTAGAAAATAAATTTGTGCATCTAGTCACTCAACTCCAATCCAAATTGTTTTCTTCTTTAAACTGTCTCAAGTTTATCATCAGTATCTCAGCAGTAGCCAATATTTGCTCTTTCCGTCTCATTCACTGCATTCCCAATTCTGAGTCTCAAGTTTCCTCATTTCATACATTTTTAAATCTGATTGACTTGTATAGCATTTTTGTACACCCTCCCCTAATTTTATCACATTACATTTTAGTATCCTTTTACTCACTGAATTATCTTCAAAACTCAAAGTTAGGAATCATGTACATAGTTGAAGTCACTGCAGGATTACTTCTTGTAGAGAACTGTAATATGAGCAATGTGAAAGCACAAGATTTAAAACAGTAATGAAGTAAGTCACCTTGCATAGGAAACAGAAAACAAAGTGGCATACTCAAAATTACAACAATTCTCTGATTAATATTTTCATAATGGATACCACAAATATTTAAGTTGCAGCCACACAAAGCTTTAGAGAATGGATTCTTTCCAAACTCACTCGATCTTTTGCAATAGGGACCAATGTTTGAAACTCAGAACAAATTTGCAAGTACCTACTGCAGAAACAACATTATTGGCCAAGTATGGGGCAGCACCTCTCAACGTGAATGAAGTCAGCAATTCCTAGCAGGGCTTTAGCCTGACTTGCACAATCTTACTGAAGTGAATGAGTCGTTTTGGGATATGAAAGATGGTGGATGGAAGAAAAATGAAGCCTTCCCAATACTCAGCTTGAATTGGAGTCATTAGGAGCGAACATTACGCGATGAGAAACTCCATCCCAGATGAAGCCACGTCATTGTCCACTGTAAGCATGAGGTAAATTTTGCACGTCATTGTTGCGGTAGTCACTAGCACAGCAAGTTATATCAATCATGTTATCAAGCACCTCACGCACTTGTACAGCTGGGGAGTTGAAAAAGACCAACCATTCCAACATTCGGAATGGTTTCTTCCACCTTAAACAAGCAGTATAAAGAATAACCATTCCTATGCAACGCCTTGTGGCACGCTAGTCTGAATACATTAGGGACGTGGTGCCACAAAACAAGCGGAACTGGTTAAAGGTTAATATATTGGGAAGACTTGAGATTTCATTTCAAAGCAGCTGAAAAGGGTGTTAAAATGTTACACAAACATTCAAAAATTACCTTTCAGTGTTAATAACGTGTCATGGTGTGGATATGTTTATCAAACTGCAGCTAACTGACAACAACCACACTTGGATTGACTGTCAGGTACTTCTGGAAATTGAAGCTGTGAAAGGTGCTATATAAATGCAAATTCTTGATTTCTCACTCTTGCACAGAACAAATTACTGTATGTGTAAAATGTTAACTGGGAATTAACTTCATAATATTTGTCTAAATTACTTCGGTAGAAACACATACTGTAATTTGCCTGAATGTGCGTGATGCAACACAAATTGTGTCCGGTAAACAGGGCAAAAGTCTGTACAATTTAACAAAAAGGAAACAGAAACAATGCACTTTGCTCTAATTGATAATGAATAGTCTGTCTGGATGGAGGTATTGGCTGCCAAGCCAACTTCCCGTCGAGTACACACGCGATGTGTAACCTGCCCTGAGAGGTTATCGGTAGACTTGCAGCACAATCCTAAAACTGCGACTATGATAAACTATAAAAGGAAAAGAATCAAGGTCATACCACAGCATGCACACAACAGTAACACTCCCCCTCATTGAAGGAAATTTACTTGACTCAAAGCCAATACTAATGACAACTAGATTGGTGCAGTAAAGTTTTCTCCTCACTAAAGATACTCATTTCATTTTCCATTACATGACAAGTTTATCACATCATACTATGATAAAAACAAAATGCTTTGACAGTCCCGACTTGGTAAATGCAGCATGTAGCTGAACAATGTAAACAGTGTGTGCATAGCGTGCATATGTGTCCGGGATAATGCCCTCCATGATAAAATAACCACCAATAATTCTATTGGTGAAACAGTCACTTGGGCCAGGTTCAAGAACATTATGTTTTAAGAAGGCAAAGGGCAGGAAGCTAGAAGGACATGTTAAACGAACAAATTTTGGCCATATACTAAATGTCAATCAACTAATGGAAGACTTAGAATAAAATGTTTATTCTAGGTCCTTAAGTGCACTTTCAGGTCATTTTTCTTTTAATTATTTTGCATTTTGATATGGAAACACCAAACAGCACTCATCAGAATACACAATTCAATGTTGAGCTTTTACGATTATACAATTTTTTTAGCGTAACAATTAATCTGCAGTGTTACTAAAGACACAACATGGATTTTGAAACAGCAAAGAAGTAGAATGCAACTTAATAAGGAACAGAGATACAACAATCATAGTCTGGTTACAGTAAAGACAAGGGCAAGGTTTATTGTAGGAAGCTGCAGTCTTGTTTTTGATGTTAGGTTTCCAGTTAGACTTCAAATAGAAAAGACTTGATCGAAAGGAACAAAAAGAAAGCTCTCCTCTTCTACTATTTACTACCTTCGAATTTATAGAGTTGAAGATCCATTACAAATTAATCTTTATTGCACAGCTTACATGCAGAAAGATGTCTCAAATTACTTTACAGGATAGGACAAAGAGGCTTAGAAGAATGTGATTTTGGAAACCAGTGTCAAATCTGGGAGGAAAGAGAAGCTTCGAGTTCACAGAAGGAACTCCAGAAACTGCTGCCATGGTTGCATGGATCCTCCAGGGGGTGCATGGTTGAAATTCCCAAAGAAAAATCTAACATCTGGCTTGACATGAACTTCTACTTTCACATTACTCTTACTGCAAAAACCCTGGAAATCTACTTTGGAAAGTGATTTAAAACAAAGGGAAGGATAAATTAGTGGTTTCCACTTTTAGTATTTTCATTAATTTCATTGCTGCTGGACACCACCATCAGGTAAAATAGGGAAAGAGGAACTCAGTGAACGCTATAGTTACAACAGCCACTTTCTTTGAGGTCAGTGATCATGGTTGCTTTGCTGCTGCCAAAAAACCAGTAACAGTATATGGAGTTTCTAATTCTTCACTTAAAATAATTCCCAGTAAAGCAGTAGTGATCATTAAATAACTGTCAGCGCTTAGATATTAGTCAAGTTGCGCTTCAAGCACTAAACTTGGAAAGACAAAGAATTTGTATTAATGTGCATTTCACAATATCATTTTAAAACACAAGCAAATCTCACATGCATTATTAGTTGAAAAGTGGATGAAAATTTGTATGGCAAAATTTCAGATTTCCTATCGTATTTTATCAAAGTCCCCATGACACTAGTAATATTGGTACAAAGGGCAAGTGAGTAGGTGAACAGTTTAACAAAGGTTTTTTTTAAGCACCAAGGCAATTGCAAACTTTAATCCATGGATTAAAACATTAAAACAAATATTGGAAATTCAAGTTCAATATTTCATTTTCTTCAACTGAGTTTTGATAAGAGTGGAACAATGTGATTAAACACAGTGCCTGAAGACAAAAGTTAATACTAGAAAAGTAAGGATATGCATGACCAACCTACAGAAGCACACTTTCACAAAAAAAAAAATTAGCTCCTCTGGAATGCCAGCTTCTCACTGAATTTCCACTGGCCACTTTGTTAAGCTCACACTCTGTTACCATCTCTTTCCTTCCTCTACCACTACGGATACTATATGGAAGGCTCTAAGTTTGAAATAACCATGAAACTAAGCATCCTCATACCACAATTTTCAAACCACCCATTAGAAAAGACTACTTTGAGAGCCATGTTGCACTGTGTATATCTGACAATAGTTTAGAAGTTGTACCAACCACTTCGCCAAACACTGCAGTTTCCAAAATTTAAACTATGCTTCCAAAAATTGCCAACAAGCCAGTTGCTTTTAACATTATTAATACTATATGAGGTTTGAGCTGAGCAACCAGCAAAAGCTCACCCACTCATTTAGAGCTGTTTCCCTCTAAATATTTTTCAACAATACACAAATTTGCAGTAGGCTGTTGTTTCTCAGCACACCTTGGCATCAGCTCATTAATTTACTTTCTCTGGTCTGTTCAGCCTCATTTAGTAAGCTTTAATGCTAGTTTAACTGGCTTATTTGTCAATGTTGCCTAATATATAATGGTTAGCTTATAAAAGTATAATGATGATAGCCAACCTCAAGCTTTTCATTAAATCCTTCAGATTAGGACTAACAAATATCGTAACCAGCTGAAATCTTAAACATTCAAGCTTTTATTTGACACCTGCAGATCATTCTTCTTTGAGGTGAACAGAATAAATAGTTTTGGATGGCAATTAACTATGCAGATTACCAAAACTGGAATGCATTCAATTTGGTAATGATACTTATAACAAAAACAAAGTTGCTGGAAAAGCTCAACAGGTCTGGCAGCATCTGTGAAGGA
The DNA here is from genome assembly GCF_021869965.1 of Rhincodon typus. Classification (NCBI taxonomy): domain Eukaryota; kingdom Metazoa; phylum Chordata; class Chondrichthyes; order Orectolobiformes; family Rhincodontidae; genus Rhincodon; species Rhincodon typus. Next base: position 9 of record NW_025977531.1, on the reverse strand, counting down.
AAAAACAAA
>NW_025977530.1:0-6923 GCF_021869965.1 Rhincodon typus | reverse complement strand
CCTATCCCCTTCCTAACTCCCTACCTACACTCACCTTTACTGGCTCCGTCCCCGCCTCTTCGACCTGTTTGTTTCCTCTCCACCTATCCTCTCCTCTATCCCTCTTCTATCCGCCTCCCACTCTCTCCCTATTTATTTCGGAACCCCCTTCCCCTCCCCCTTTCCCAATGTCTCAACCACTCCTCTTTTACTACGACTTTGGGAGCATCTTCTTCCTTGGTAAAGACAGATGCAAAGTATTAATTTAATATCTCAGTCGTGCCCTCTACTTCTACCTGTAAATCCACATTTTTGGTTACCAATCAATTCCCCTCAACTTTTTATTATTTATAAATATATGAAAGAATTTTGGGTTCTCGTTCATACTAGCTGCCTGTCTCTTCTTGTACTCTCTCTTTGACACCTTCTACCTCCAATTTTTTCTTTCTCGGTACCTCTGTGACTTTTCTATATTCAGCTTGGTCCTTGCTTGTGTTATCAATCTGATTATCTGTTATGCTTCAACTTACACTCTTTCTTCATCCAAAGTGTTCTGGCTTTGTTGTCCCACCTTAAGCCACCATGAGAATGCACCTTGACTGTACATGAACCATCTCTTCTTTGAAGGCAGCCCATTGCCCTCCAAACGGATTCCAAATTATCTGAGCCATGTCTATTCTCAATCCTATAAAATTGGTCCTCCTGCAATTCATTACTTCTACTCAGATTGTTCCTTGTCCTTTTCCATAGTCCTCAAGTTTAAAACACTTTTAGTTGGCTGTCTCCCAAATGCTCCCCTACTGACATTTTTCCACTGTATTCTTCAGAACCAGATCCAAAAATACCTCCTTGGTCACTGGGCCAGAAACATGTTCATCCATTGTTAAGATCTCAGTCTTTTTTAGAATAATTAAAGTGCTCCATTATCATTATTCTATCACTTTTACACCTCTGAAATTGACCTGCTAATTTGTTTCTCCATTTCTTTCCAACTACTTTGTGGCCTACAGAATACCCCCAGTAGCATAATGGTATCTCTATTGTTTCTTAGATAAGTTCCTCTGGGAATCTAGGATTCCTGTAGGAATTCCTCTTGACCCCTCTAGGGTATCCTTTCTCCAGCAGTGTTCTATCCTCCTTAAATCAATACTGCCACCCTTACTCCTTCAATTCCTTGTATCTAAGAATATTTAGTACCCAGCCCAATCCTTTAATGAGTTCCGAGCCTTCCCTATAAAATATTACCTCAAATATGTTTGATAAATTAGCACTCTTAAGTTTTCTTATTGCTTTGTCTGTTTTAGTGATTTTCTTATAATTCCAATGTATTGCAAGAGTTTACACTAGAACTGCAGTATTTTATGCATCACAGTCAAAGGCTGTTGCTGAGGTATTTTAAAGATGATCATGCTAGCTCTATAAAATAAAGCCCTAAATGTTTCATAGCAGCTAAAGCCCTGAAGTAATAGATAATGAGGACATTCAAAATCACAAAAATGTAATATTTAAATGTACTATTGCAAACCGTATTATTCTTATTTCTACTCTGTAAGAGCCCTTATTCTGACCTACTGAAACCTGATAATTGCAGGTTTTTAAACAACCAATTTGATTAAGATTATTCTCCATACTTAGATTTCTCATTTCTGCAGCCAAAATGGGCTTAAAATAATCTTGAGTTGTTGAAGGACTCAATTCCTCCTTCAGACTAAAACTAGTTAATAAATACATAATCTGGATGGATTTAAATTAATACCAGCCTACTGAGTAGGAAGTGAATCTAGGAGATCATGTTATTCCTAGGGACAATGAACAACTATAATAAAGCACTAAGAATAAAACTGGACTTATTACCTGGCATCAACCAAGGTTCAGGACAAGACAAAGGCAAACTATGCCAAAATTGGGAGAGTTATCATAAAGATCATCAAATAACAGCCTCAAAAATTATTTTCCCAGAATCATACCTCTACCTCTCAGAACAATCCTAGTTCAATGAACAGCATATGGAATAGCATTTCTAAAGACAAAATGCCAAACTGGTGAGGCTACACAGTCTTTGTGCATATTGAAGAGTAGAAACAGCATGTAATAAGATAAAGCTCATTGATGGATCAGATCAAAGTTCTATAGTCTTGCATGGTTGTGGATAATAAAAAAAACCAAAAGGAAAAGACTGCACAAAGTCACCCTTCTCAAGTTTAATCAAGGAACTCTTAACCAATTCATTTTTGCATACAGCACGTCATTGCTTCAATGAAGGAGAGAGGCACAGGCTTCCTGCAAATACTGAAAAAGATACTCCAAATACCATTAAGCCCCTCCCGCATGCACCAAAGAGATGCACAATGAAACAGAAACATGCCTACTAATACTGGAAAAGCACTAAAATGTTTTAATAAATATATCTGAACATGTAAATATGGTACACTACTCAAAGGGAAATTATATTACTGTACAGAACAATATAATGGACAGCACCTTCCAAACCAATGACCACTACCATCTATAAAGAAAAAGGCAGAAGATACATGGAAACATCAACTGCAAGTTTCCCTTCAAGCCACTCACTCTGCTGACTTGGAAATATGTTGCCGTTCCTTCAGTGTCGCTAGGTAAAAATCTTGGAACTCTCACTCTAACAATACTGTGGGGGTACGTAAAGCAAATAGACTGCAGAGGTTCAAGGCAGCAGCTCACCACCACCACAATCTCCAGAGCATAATGGGCAATAAATGCTGGCACAGCCAGTATCCACCACATCCCATGAATGAATAGAATACTGTACCAAAGATACAATACTGTATGTAGGTAATCATAAAAATGAACACGCATTTATAAAGCACCTTTATAAAGCACACTATTCAATACAGACAGTCAATGAGAAGCATCTTAAATGATATTTAACAGTCGTCAGCTGTTGACCTGGGAGATGGAGGCTGGGAGCAAGACGGCAGCGAAAAAAAGAGGCAGGGGATTGTGATTCTTCCACTGGCTTTGTGGTCGGTTTGGCTTTTGTACAGAACATTGTCATAGCGAACTATGATGTCTTTTCTTTATTCCTTATAAATTTCTGCATAAACAGCCAAGACATTTTCTGAAGAAGGGTCTCGACCTGAAACATCAGCTTTCCTGCTCCTCTGATGCTGCTTGGCCTGCTGTGTTCATCCAGCTCTACATCGTGTTATCCAAGACATTTTATGCATCCTTTTTGACTCAAACACTATGCTAGAAAAATAGATTGAATTTAAACAAAAATCCATGAATGCTTTCAATGCTCTCGTGACTTTCATCATCTTCTTGAGCATCCAGAGGGGAATCTTAATCTCTTTGTCTTCAGCTAATTCGCCAGATATACTTTGTACCAATTCTTCCACTGTTAGCTCTTTTCTTTCAAGGAACTCCATAACTTGTTCCTCGGCCATGCTGGAAAATCCTTCTCCTCTGATGTCACGAGCCAGTTCAACGATGCAGCAGACTTCTCTTGATGTAGACACTAAGTGGTTGCCCGTGTCAATTCATCTCAAGATTCTTTTTTGTTACTTATGCTGTTGGCAATGTCATAATCTTCCCAAAATTTATGCGTATCAACTGCAGCATCAGCATCTATGGCCTAAGAAAAGCATTCAAATTTCACCTTGTCTAATTCAGCCTTAAAAATATTCAGATCATATCCTGATTGAGAGACTGGATGAGAGGGGTGGCGTTTGGACAAAGGAACAATACCAGGCACCAGAGTTTTCAAATTCAAGGTACTCTGAGTGGTCCAGAGCATTATCAAAAATGATCACTACCTTGAACTCCATTCCTTTCTCTTGCAGATCATTCTCACTTCCCTTTTGAAGCAGTTACGAAACCAATTCAAAAAGACAGCTGCTGTCACAGAGGTCCTCTATGTAATTTGCAAAATACAGCCAACGCATTCTTGCTTTTTCCTCTTAAAGCATGAAAATTCTCGGAACAGCACAAAAGAATGAGTTTCACAACGTGGCCAGTGACGTTTAAGCAGCCCTAAAACTTGAAGTCCTTCTCTCATCCTAAGAGATGCACGCACATATTGGGATATTCTTCCACCATAATACCATTTAATCAGCATCAAAGACTTGTTTGGGTCAGCATCCTTTTTCTTCAATAAGTTTTTGTAAATCCTTCAGATAGGCCTGGCCATCCTCACGGTCTGCTGATTCTGCCTCTCTTTTTAAGTTCATAAAATGCAATGAAAACTGCTTCCTAAAGTTACCGAACTGCTGGCTGCAAATGTTCCTTTGCTTGTGGCCCAATTAGAGCCAGACTGTTCAGGACAGATCATAGAATCTTCATCATAGAATCCCTACAGTGTAGAAGCAGACCATTTGGCCCATCGAGTCCACACCAACATCTGAACAACACCCCATCCTAACCCCGTAACCCAACATTTCCCATGACTAATCCACTTAGCCTGCACATCCCTGGACACTATGGGCAATTTAGCAGGGCCAATCCACCTAACCTGCACATCTTTGGACTGTGGGAGGAAACTGCAACAGCTACAGGAAACCCACGCAGACAAGGTGAGAATGTGTAAACTCCACACAAACTGTTGGCCGAGGCTGGAATTGAACCCTGGTCCATGGCGCTGTGAGGCAGCAGTGATAATTACCAAGCCACCGAACCACCCTGATGTTAGGAAGCACTTCTGCACAAAAAGTGTGGTAGAGGTTTGGAACTCTCTTTCACAAGCAGCAGTTGATGCTAGATCAGTTCTTAGTTTTAAATCTGAGATAGATGCATTTTTGTTAAGCAAAGGTATTAAGGGATATGGGCCAAAGGCTGCTACATGCAGTTAGGCCACAGATCAGCCATGATTTTATTGAAAGTTAGAACAGGCTAGAAGGGCTGAATGGCCTACTCCTGTTCCTATGACAATATCCGTAAGCTAGAAAAATGTATCTTCCAGCATAGTGAAGTATCTATTCAACCATTTAAAATGAAATGCTGCCAAGTAAAAAGAAAGTGGCTCAGTGAAATAGTTCTGGTGCAATAATCCAATATAGAAGAATGGAGTTTCATTAAATTAAGATCGTGGCAAAATTTGTCCCATTGTTTGGCACATGATTGGAAATTTGCTGCAGCTTACAACTGTTTTTAGAATTAAGTTTGCTATTTTTATATCATAATAAAATAGACAATAAGTTATTTAAAAATCCTAATTTTATCTTGTTGTAATCTACGAATCGTTGACACTATTTTGCTTGCACTATGTTAACGTTATTCATTTCACATTAAATTTTCTTTACAGTATGAAGATCAACGCAAGATTTTAGGTAAAAAGGCAGCAACCCAGTTCACAGGGATAAATTACACCAAACTGCAACTTTAAAACTCCTCAGGTATTAGTAGCTGTGTTTAGTATATACAGTAAACCATTTCCAGATTCAAGTAATAGTGAAAGCAGTTTATTATAGAGTCACTCTAAGTAGAGATTTACAACTTTATACGCAATATCTTTACATCTTATTTTCTAAGGCAGTAGTTACATATACATTCAACATGGCCCTTACAATGTGAAGCTTTAAGCACACTTCAAAAAGAAGTGTCCATATTTCTAAGTACACATTTTTTAAATGACCTGTTCAGATGTGTTTGGACTTGAACTTGGGGCCTTTGCCTCAAAAAATAGGAACACTATCCCTATGCCATAACAGTCCTAAGTACATACAACAACATACCTCGGATTTGTTACATGATGTCACCTAAATTTGTCTTCAGTATTGCCTTAACCACCTTAATTTCAGAATACAACTACAGTTGGAGAAAGGTTTGTCGGTTACATTGGCTTGACTTTAAAATAATTTTGAGGGGCATTTCTGTTACAAGGGATATCATTGTTATTGGTTTCTGTTGTACTGTGTCTTAAAGTGCATAGCATCTTGCAGTAAACCTGTCTTATAGAACAATGAGGCTCACATCTTATTCCCATTAAGGGCCTTTAGTTGATAAGCTAACTTATAAAGATGGGGGTCAATAACTGGGATTCTGAACAAACTGAATAATGGTAATTCTACACTTGAGTATGCTGGAATGCAACAAACTTCTAATTTCATTGCTAATTGCTGAACAACCTATATTATTATGTTGTTTTATAAGCTAAAGGTCTTCACTACTCACAACAGAGAGCTGAGATAAGTGATTCAGATGTTGCACTCATCAATGAAGATGAATACAAGTCAATGTATTGAACTGCTTCAATTTTGACATGTCAGTATTGAGCATGATACTCACTTCTAGGGAACTAAAACTGTGGGTACAATCTTCCAGTCCCTAGGTTTCTCCTCAATGAGGAGACTCCAGGGCTGCCGTATCAGTGGCAGCCACAGCCTCACCCATGGTGTTGCTGAGAGCTAGAGCTCTTGGCAAGTGGGATTTCCTCAATCAGGGGCTTAATCTTGGTCGAAAGCCTGTTGGTGATCAATTAGATGCCTAATTGCCATAAGATCTGTGAATTTACAGACTTCCCAAAGATGAGAAGATTCCACCCTATATTTTTGATACAAGGCATCCCCTATTCCCAATTCCTTCGCCTCTGCCGCATCTGCTCCCGGTATAAGGCATTCCACTCCCGGACATCCCAGATGTCCTCGTTTTTCAAGGACCGTAACTTCCCCTCCGCAGTGCTCGAGAACCCCCTCGACCGCGTCTCTCGCGTTTCCCGCAACTCATCCCTCACACCCCCTCCCTGCAATAGCAACAAAAACAGAATATCCCTCGTCCTCACCTACACCCCACCAACCTCCGAATTCAATGCATCATCCTCTGCCACTTCCGCCATCTGCAATCTGACCCCACTACCAAGGACATTTTTCCCTCCCAACCCTTATCTGCCTTCCGGAGGGAACACTCTCTCCGTGACGCCCTTGTCTGCTCCACACTCCCCACCAGCCCCACCACCCCCGGCACTTTTCCCT
>NW_025977529.1:518-6923 GCF_021869965.1 Rhincodon typus | reverse complement strand
ACCTGAACAAAGTGATCCGAGACTTCACACTCTTAAAGACCAAATACCGGGAATGATGAGGCCGGGGTGTTCGGAAAAATATTGCGTTAAAACTTTTACCGGATGTTTTGCACTGAAAAAATCAAGTAAATCAAGTTTTCACAGTTAATGAGGTCATTTCTGTTACAGCGATGCCATTAGGATGAAAAATGTGGAACTTAATAAACAGGAATCAGATACTGCAGCACAGAGGAGATGCTGTTTAATGCTGCAAATTGGATGCTTTGCAAATGGCACCTCACTATTTTAGAAAAGAGCAGGAGGTAAAACAGGGAGCAGCGGGCACAGCCATTTATATCAGGAATAGGGAAAATACTACAATCGATCATTTAGGATGTAATAAGTGCAAACTTGGATAAAAATGATCTGATTGGGCACAAACAGCATGGGTTTGTGAATGGAAGATTATGTTTCAGGAAGTTGAAAATGTTTTGAGGATGTTACAAACAAACATATGATGGATGTAGCCTATTTGGATTTTTCAGAGGGCTTTGATAAAGTTCCCAATAGGAGATTAGTTAGTAACATTAAAACACATGGTTGGAGGTAGAGTACTGTCGTGGATTGAGGATTGACTAACAGTCCGAAAACAGAAGGAATAAATGATTCATTCTCCCTGTGACCAATGGGGTACCACAAGGAGCAGTACGCAGCCCCCAGCTGTTCACAATATTCGTCAACGATCTGGATGTGGGTCTGAACATCCTATTTCCAACTTTGTAGATGATATAAAGCTAAGTAAGAAATGTGTGTTGAGGAAGATGTGAAACATTAAGAGGGTTTGGACAGGCTTGGGAACTGGTCATGAGCATGGCAAATGGAATACAATGTGGGAAGATGTGAGGCTATCCACTTTGGTAAAAAAACGCACATGCAGAGTATTTGGGAAGATGTCAGGCTATCCACTTTGGGTTGAATGGCTTCCACCGAGTTGGTAATAACTCCACAACACATTCTGAGCATTTTTCACAAGATCCAGGCTGCTCACCACATGAAGCTAGGCATAACCAGGCTGGTATGGTGGCTCAGTGGTTAGCACTACTGCCTCACAGCACTAGGGACCCGGGTTCAATTCCACCCTTGGGTGACTGTCTGTGTGGAGTTTGCATATTGCCTGCGTGGGTTTCTTCTGGGTGCTCCAGTTTCCTCCCACAGTCCAAAGGTGTGTAGGTTTAAGTGGATGGGCCATGCTAAATTGTCCCATAGTGTTCAGGAGTGTGTGAATTGGCCATGGGAAAGGCAGGATTACAGGGAGCGAGTCAGTGGGTGGGATGCTCTTCAGAGGGTCAGTGTGGATATGATGAACTGAATGGCATGCTCCCACACTGCAGGGATTCTAACTAGGAATGTTTGGCATATATCATGCCAAGATACCCCCCTCTCAAGGTTAACTGTTAATTGCGGTGTTGATAATTTTTTATCCAAAGACATCTCTTTAATTTGCCAAACGTTGAGGATTTATCATGGGAGAGTGATTCTCTGAAAAACCATCGGGAGACGGGAGACAGAAAATGAGTGCAGATCATTCAGAGCATTTTGAGAAGTCACACAGTTACACCAACTGTTTTTCTAAAATCATTTGCGGATGTGGGTGTCACTGGTAAAAGCTGACATTATCACCCATCCTTGACGGAACTCCAGAAGGTGATGTCGCAGGAACAACACAATTCCCTTCTTAATCAAAATTATTACAACAAAAAGCCAAGGTAGAGGAAGTTATTTCAAGTTTAGGATTAACAAGCCCGAAAGAGAGAGGAAGAGATTAGCCTGTGCTCTATAAGTGAAGGTCACTCAACACAATGGCAGTGCAGATACTGTCAATCACCTTTGACCTCTCTACTGCGGAGACTCCAGTAAACACTCTGGGAATCGCTTGTGGCTGAACTGCAAGAGTTTGTTTGATGGTTTGGGAGGAACGTCAGGCAGCCTCGTTATTTTTAGAGCAGGGAAAAGTGTTCTGTTCCCCTCTCACAGGCCCATGGATAAACTCAGTCAGAAACATCTGCAACAGCAAACAGGAACCCAGAGATTAGACAGCACCGTCAGAGGGTCAGTGCTGAGGGAGCGCCGCACTGTCGGAGGGTCAGTGCTGAGGGAGTGCCGCACTGTCGGAGGGTCAGCACTGAGGGAGCGCCGCACTGTCGGAGGGTCAGTGCTGAGGGAGTACTGCAGTATCAGAGCAGTAGCCTATTGGATGAGGTGTTCACTAAGCGCTGAGGACGAGAGGGTGACTGGAAGGAAAGGAGAGGACAAGTTCTGTAGTTTCCCAGACAACGCTTGCCCGTTAACCATCATGTAGAAAGAAAACGTTGCTGTGGATATGGGAAAGTGAATGTGAAATGTAAAGTGCCTATTAGAGCTTAGACCTTAGAGCTTCACCTTCCCTGTTCTGACTGAGTGTGAGAGACACACACGGTATCATTTGCAGCTATCACCAATCATTTGTAACAAACTCTAATGCAAATTTTATAAGTACTTTTTACAGAAAATAATATTTCACATGTACACAGAAATATTGTCAGTGTTTCTATCTGACTCCATCCTGACCCAGTCCACAATATCACACTGTAGAGACCAAGCCTTCTGCTCCCTCCCACTCCAATCTCGGCACTGACCCCCCTCCAAACACCAGGACATATTCCAACTTGATTTAACAAGCTGGGGTTCTGATTAAAACTCCAGAGGATTGGTGATGAATATTAGGGGCATTGGGAACATGAGGGGCTTGGGATATGTGCAGAATGGGATCATTGTTTTGCGAGGTGGGGGAGATTTTCATTCCTCAGTATCGTGGTAGGGGTTATCAGGCTGTATTCTCTGTCAGCCTGGGGAAAACTACTCAGGATGCTCATCGTAAAATAACCAGGATTTAACAGTCACCACGCTGTGAAATCTCTCATCATAAACTAACCGGGTCCAGATTTCAGGGCGTTCCCAGAGACTGCTGTGATCATTGGGATTAGGGAGGGTTGAGCAGTTTCTAAGGGTTATGCAGGGCTGTTCTCTCACTGCGGGGGGAATGGGGGAATATCACTCTGGGTGGGCACTGAGAATTCAATCTGTTCAATAATGCGGGCTTCACTCAGTCTCTGCTCGTTCCCCTTGGTCAGTCACAGTAGCCCAGGCAATGAGGGGAAGGTGGGGAACTTTTACCATAATGTAAAAGGGGCCCAGCAATTCAGCAGCTCATCTCCATTCCCAATGCTTATTTATATTAACTCCTCTTCACCCGATCCCACATTGACATGATCCCCCACTGACCTGATCCCTCACTGACCTGATCGCCCCCATTCTCCCGATCCTCCCCCCCATTCTCCCGATCCTCCCCCATTCTTCTGATCCACCCCATTCTCCTGAGCCCCCCCCCCCTCCCCCCCCCCCCCCATCCTCCCGACCCCCCCCCCCCCCATTCTCCCGATCCTCCCGCCCCATTCTCCCGATCCTCCCTCCCAATCTCCCAACACCCCATTCTCCCGATCCTCCCTCCCATTCTCCCGGGCCCCCCCCTCTCCCCGGGGCCCCCCCATTCTCCCGATCCCCCCCCCGCTACCATTCTCCTGATCCCACCCCCCATTCTCCTGAGGGTCTTATCCAGAGCCTCCCCAGAGTGGGGTGTTTTATGTATTTGACCACGTCAGGGTCAGCACTGAGCACCATTCTGCAACAACCCTAGCCCCCACCCCCCACCTCTCCCCTGACTCCCTGCCCCACTGCCCTCATTCCCAGGGGAGATTGGGCGCTGTTTGCCCCCCCCTTCTGGGTCAGTGTGAACCCCCCTTCTCTCTCTCTGTTTCTCACAGCAGGTCTCTGTCTCTGGGTTTCCATTACAGAGCGTTCGGACTGGGCAGCTGATTGCTTTCTGGGGTTTCATGGTCCTGCTGAGGGGGAGGCTCCGACTGGCTGGAGGGGGGCACCACGTCCAGCCGTCTGTCTGTGTCCTCTGCGACATTGGCCACCAGTTTGTGGAGGATGGGTGTGGTTGGGATCAGTGCCTTTTTGGTCAGGGTGCCATTACTTCCTGCTGGGCCTTGCTGGGTGGCCGAGGGGCAGGGGTCATCGGGAGAAGTGGCCTCACTCTCTGATGGTCTTGGCTCGAGTTTCTTCTGCAACCTGCGCTGCATCTTGGAGACGTTCTCTCCCCGGGTTCGGGGACCCGTTTCCTCCCGGGGAGCCGCACGCTGTCTCTGGAAGCTTCCAAACCTTCTCAGCATTGCCTGCACCGTCCCAACTCCCACCCCTTCCACGGTGCTGGCCCAGATCCTGGAGGAGCGCTGGGCCTTCCCCATTGGTAGCTTCTGGCTGCTGTGCCCAACCTGGGCATCAGCTGGTGTCAGCAGGGAGCCCCTTGGCTCTGAATCCCGAGGGTCTCTGATGTCCGTGGTGGAGGGGCTCCTGTCCTCTCCAGCACCTACCCTGGGAGAGGTCTCGCTGGGGCAGGAGTGGGCACCACTCTCAGGGTAGACAACACCAGGGAAACTGGTACGCTGGTGAGGCTGGCATCCTGCAGGGAGGCAGTCACTCTGCCCAGGCTCTGACACAATGGCTGATAATTTACTGAGCGTCCAGGACAGCTTCCTTTTCCTCTGGGCATTAGCCGCAGGGATGGCCCTGCTCTCGGGCATTGAGCCCCGTCTCAGCTCGGGCCCAAACTTGGTGCCTTCAGCAAACGAGACCGAGGGTCGATGAGCCTTGACAATGCTGGAGGTGCGAGGAATGGTCAACGGCTGCACAGTGTCCTCACTGTTCGCCTCCAAGTGCTCCACTGGGAAATAGTTGCACCGCGAGTTCAATTCCTGAAAGCCAGATCCAGGAGCCAGCAACACACTTCCTGGGAAATAAAGGAAAAATGTTCAGATCATCCTCTCATTTCAATTCACCATTGGTTTGCATCTCCCACCCTGAAGGTGCTGATTATCCCTGGGATACTAATGTCTTCTGTTTCCTTTGATATTTCTTTGATACTTTTTTAAATTCATTCAGGCAATGTGGGTGTCTCTGGCTGGGCCCAGCATTTATTCCCCGTCCCTAGTTGCCCCCCTTGAGAAGGTGGGGGTGAGCTGCCTTCTTGAACCGCTGCAGTCCACGTGCTGTGGGTTGACCCACAATATCCTTAGGGAGGGAATTCTAGGATTTTGACCCAGTGACAGTGAAGGAACAGTGATATATTTCCAAATCAGGATGGTGAGTGGAACTTGGAGAGAGGGTGTGGTGTTCCCATGTATCTGCTGCCCTTGTCCTTCTAGTTGGAAGTGGTCGTGGGTTTGGAAGGTGCTGCTTGAGGATCTTTGGTGAATTTCTGCAGTGCATCTTGTAGATAGTACACACTGCTGCTACTGAGCGTCGGTGGTGGAGGGAGTGGGATGTTTGTGGATGTGGTGCCAATCAAGCGGGGGCTGCTTTGTCCTGGATGGTGTCAAACTTCCTGAGTGTTGTTGGAGCTGCCCCCATCCAGGCAAGTGGGGAGTATCCCATCACACTCCTGACTTGTGCCTTGTAGACGGTGGACAGGATTTGGGGAGTCAGGAGGGGAGTTACTCACTGCAGTATTCCCAGCTTCTGGCCTGCTCTCGTAGTCACTGTGTTTATGTGGTGAGTCCAGTTGAGTTTCTGGTCAATGGTAACCCCCAGGATGTGGATAGTGGGGGATTCAGTGATGGTAACACCATTGAATGTCAAGGGGCAGTGGTTAGATTGTCTCTTATTGGTGATGGTCATAGCCTGGCATTTGTGTGGCACGAATGTCACTTGTCAACCCAAGCCTGGGTATTGCCCAGATCTTGTTGTATTGGAACACGGTATCTGAGGGGTCACGAATGGTACTGACCATTGTGTAATCATCTGCGAACATCCCCAGTTCTGACCTTATGGCTGATTATTGCCATGTTGTCACTATCACCTCCCAATGTATTCTGTAATTTAGGGAATATCTAATTGTCCTTGTCAAATCTGTACATCGTCGCACATCGAGGATGCTACACTCCAGAGTAAAGAAGGGCAGCTTCCTGAATCAGGTGCTGTCATTCTAAATAATTCCTGTGTTTGTTTCTCCCATCGGGTAGCCAATAGTGACTGACTGTGTCCCTGTGTGTGAGAGCAATCTGGGTGCTGTGTGGGGGTAGGGGGGTTCTCTGTGTGTGTCCTGTCCCCGTCCCTGTCCCTGTCCCCATCCCCATCCCTGCCCCCGTCCCTGTCCCCTGCCCCTGTCCCCCGCCCCAGCCCCTGTCCCCCCGGCCCCATCCCTGTCCCCTGCCCCTGTCCCCCCCCCCGGCCCTGTCCCCGTCACTGCCCCGTCCCAGTCACTGTTCCTTGCCCCCGTCACTGCCCCTGCCCCTGTCCCCATCACTGTTCCCTGCCCCTGTCCCCATC
>NW_025977529.1:0-418 GCF_021869965.1 Rhincodon typus | reverse complement strand
CCCTGCCCCTGTCCCTGCCCCCGTCACTGTCCCCTGCCCCTGTCCCCGTCACTGCCCCTGTGCCTGCCTCTGTCCTCTGTCCCTGCCACTGCCCCTGTCCCCGTCACTGTCCCGTGCCCCATCCCCTGTCCTCTGTCCCTGTCCTCTGTCCCTGCCCCCCGCCCCTGCCCCCGCCCCTGCCCCCACACGGATTGAACACGCCATTGGTCCTCACCTTCCTGAGGGGGCACACAGTAGGCAGGCTCCCCCTCATCAGTCTCGAAGGAGGAGAATGACACAGAGTCCCAACCGGCCGATACAGAGTCAATGAAGCTACAGTTAAAACTAACGTCTGCATCATGGTGTGAAACTGCAGGGGAACACAGAGAGTTACACACTCACACTCAACCCCCACCCACACCCTGACACACTCACACTC
>NW_025977528.1:0-6923 GCF_021869965.1 Rhincodon typus | reverse complement strand
TTTCCTGCTCCTCTGATGCTGCTTGGCCTGCTGTGTTCATCCAGCTCTACACCTTGTTATCCATAGGATACCCAGTCTTTTCTCAAAGCTAATCTTTTCCTACCTGAAACATCTTCATAAAGCTCCCGTGCACCTACTTCAGTGCAATCGTATCCTTCCTGTAATGTGTTGACAAAATTGCAAACAGTGCGTTATGTGTGGCCTAACTTTATACAGTTCTACCATAAACTACTCGTTCTTTTTTTTTATGCCTATGCTAATAAAGAAAATAATCCCATGTGCCTTTTTAACTAACTTATTTACATTTTACTTTCAGGTGTCTGCCCAGGCACTCCAATGTCCCTTTGCTCACTACACCTTGTCTACCCAAACAGTTATTATGTTGTCCCTTGCTTTGTTTGCAATCTTGAAATACATTACATCACAGTTCTACCGAATGAGTGCTACCAACAGATCAGTTGATTGCTATCTTCCTGCAATCTGTAGCTTTCTTTCTCCCTATTTACAATATGACTGATTATTATAAAATTTATCTGTGGGATGTGTGGCATTGGCAAGGCCAACATATATTGCCCATCCCTAGTTGCCTTTGAGCAATATGTGGTCAGCTGCTTTCTTGAACAACTGCGGTCCACTTGGTGTAGGGATGCCCACAGATGAGGGAGATTCGATTATGTATTCATTCATCACATTTCAGTGATGATTCCGTCTGTGTTAGCTGGTACTCGTCTGTCACCTTTAAGCCTCATTTTGGACTGGGATTGTGCTGAGGTGGTATCAGGTAACATGCTGTGGTTTGTGGTTGAGGTTACCCACGTTGAGGACTGAGTCTCAGTTGAAGTGCTTGATGAGCACCACTCTAAGTGGTATTGGCCTTTTGTGCTTGGGGCATAGATGGGTCTTGACTACTAAAGAATCCAAGCACATCATGGCTGTCAGCAGGTTTCCTGCTTTCCTATGTTCTTTCCATACTATCTGTTCTTTAAGACATGTGTCTTTTGTTGGAATTAGGCCTTCCTTTGTCTGTAGGTGAACTCCTTACTCCACTGACCTCCTTGAGATGCTCAACTCAAGCACTCAATTGCAAGTTACACACGTTGTCCACTTATATACAGTTCAAAAACAAAGTGCCTAGTTCACTCATTTAATGAGAATCCAGTTTCAGCAGGTTCTTAAATTAGGCCCTTTCAATGCAATCTTTGAAAATAAACCTGCTCAAACCTTGCAACTGCAGAATTTTAAATTTCAGATTTTCTTTAATGTCAACTGCAAATCACAATCCAAATTAGGTTTGCACAAGTGAAATTTTCCTACCCAGCAAATGCACACACTCAATCCAGGTTCCTTTTTAACTCACTGAAAGGATGAACACCTCTTGTGACTTTAATAATCATATATAGAAAAGGTGGTCGCATCCTGATCTTCAACTCTTACACTACAGTTGGCAGTTTAAGAACAGCCTTCCAAAAAAGTACCAGTGTCCTCAAACATTGCTCCTTTATTAGACCTTGGGATAACATTCTTCTGTTTGCCTTCATTGCTCAGGCCATTGTGTAAAGAAGTTAGAATGTCATGTTGAAGTTGTACAGGACTTTGGTGAGAGCATTTTTGGAATACTGTGTGCGGTTGTGGCCACCCTGCTCAAGGAAGGATATTATTAAATTGGAGAGGGTTCAGAAAAGATTTACAAGAATGTTACCAGGACTGGAGGGTTTGAGTTATAAGGAGAGGCTGATAGGCTGGGACATTTTTCACTAGAGTATCGGGGGTTAGGGTTTGACATTATAGAGGTTTATAAAATCCTGAGGGGCATGGATAAGGTGAATAGCAAAAGTCGTTTCCAAGGGCAGAGGAGTTCAAAACTAGAAGGCATATTTTTAAGGTGAGAGGAGAAAGATTTAAAAGGGACCTGAGGGCAATTTTTTCACACAGAGGTTGGTTTTTATGTGGAATGAACTGCCAGAAGAAATGGTAGATGCAGGTACAGTTACAACATTTTAAAGACATTTGTACAGGTACATGGATGGGAAAGGTTTAGAGAGATATGGGCCAAACACAGGCAAGTGGGACCAGTTTAGTTTGGGAAATTTGGTTGGCATGGATGAGTTGAACCGAAGGGTCTGTTACCAAGCTGTGTGGCACCATGACTCTGTAGACCCCATCTCTTGTATGCAGTATTCTCCTGAGAATTTTAAGTCAGTATTTTGTTACAGACATGTTACAAGTTTTAAAACAAATTTCTCCCCTCATTCTCATCTGTTCATAAGCAGATTATAATCTAATTCTTTCCCTTTTTTAAACAGTGATGGTGTTTTTCTCCATTTCTTATGGTGATGGAATCTGACATCGTAAGGGCCACAAAAATACTGTTGTAAAGTTAAACTAGATGTAAGGTTTATTTCACACATTCTTAGACATGGGCCTGAGGGTACTTTGGAACACAGGAGAGATCAAATTGAAAGGATAAACAGATTATTCGATTTGCAACAATAACAATAACTAAACTAAAAACAATAGAGTGATATGAGGTATCAATGTCCTTGCTTTTAAGATGAAGTCCAAAAGTCCAAAGGCAAAATTCTTTTGTGGAGGTAATTTAGTGACTAGCCAGCACCTCATGAGTCATAGACAGTTTATTGTCTTTATAAAATTCTTTCAAAGGTAGTCTGAGGGAGATTGCTGAAATCCAACTTCTGAATTGCTGATTTGATGAAAGCTGGTTGATTACTTGCAGAGAATGGAACAGAATAGCAGTTTATTGTCACATGTATTTTTACAAACAAAAACAGTAATATATTTTATAAGTCGCTATACCATGGTGCCTGTATGAATGACATAAGTCATAGATAAGAAGGAAATAAAGTAAAAATTAAAGCAAAATACATCTCAGATCAATTTCAGTTTGGGGAAAGTCAATTAAAATGACGAACGTTGGAAAAGTTGGAAGCTGCTGCCGAAGAAGACCTTCATGCCGGAATGAGACCTCCACACTGGAACAAGATCGCCAAGCCAAGACCGCCCCTCCAGAACAAGGCAACCACCATGCCAGTCCAAAACCACCACACTGTGACAAAACCGCCTGCCAGGTTGCTGGAATACCTGGAATGAGACCTCCATGCCAAAACACAAATACAGATTGTTCGCAGCTTTTTATAGCCTTTAAGAACATAGAACACAGAACTGTACAGCACAGTACAGGCCCTTTGGCCCACGATATTGTACCGACCTATTATCCTACTCTAAGATCAAACTACCCTGCATACCCTACATTTTACTATCATCCATGTGCCTATATATGAGTCACTTGAATGTCCCTAATGTATCTGACTCCACTATCACTGCCAGCAGCACATTCCATGCACCTACCACTCTCTGTGTAAAGAACCTACCTCTGACATTTCCCCTATACCTTCCTCCAATCACTTAAAATTATGCCCCCTCGCAATAGTCATTTCCGCCCTGGGAAAAAGTCTCTGGCTATCCACTCTATCTCTCACCATCTTGTACATCTCTATCAAGCTACTTCTCATCCTTCTTCACTCCAATGAGAAAAGCCCTAGCTCCCTCAACCTGTCCTCATAAAACCTGCCCTCCAGTCCAGGCAGCATCCTGGTAAATCTCCACTGCACCCTCTCTAAAGCTTCCCCATCCTTCCTATAATGAGATGACCAGAACTGACCACAATATTCCAAGTGTGGTCTAACCAGGGTTTTATAGAGCTGCAGCATAACTCATAACTCTTAAACTCAATTCCCCTGCTAATGAAAGCCAACACACCATACGCCTTCTTTACAACCCTATCAACTTGGGTAGCAATTTTGAGGGATCTGTGGACATGGACCCCAAGATCTCTCTGTTCCTCCACACTGCCAAGAATCCTGCCTTTAACCCTGTAGTCTGTATTCAAATTCAACCTTCCAAAATGAATCACTTCACACTTTTCCGGGTTGAATTCCATCTGCCACTTCTTTGCCCAGCTCTGCATCCAGTCAATGTCCTGTTGCAACCTACAACAGCCCTCCACACTATCCACAACTCCACAACCTTCGTGTCATTGGCAAACTTACTAACCCACCCTTCCACTTTCTCATCCAAGTCATTTATAAAGATCACAAGGAGACTTTTCCTTCGTAGCCTGGAGTTACAAGTTTTGATATCGTCAATAGATGTATAATAGTGCTAATCCCTTAATTGATTACTGTTTCAAAACTGCATGGTTAAAAGGCAGTTGGGTTCAGCATTGTTGAAATCTTGTGATCAAGTCTCTGGAGGAGGGGGGGAAGCAGTTACCATTGAAAAGTATTCATTGTAGATAACCTACTGTCTGTACCCCATCTCAAAGGTTGTGGAAAGTCTTTAATACATCTTCTTAGAAGATAGGGATAACTTGTATTTCTATCATGTAGGGTTTCCACTCAGAGAACACTAGACAGTTTATAACACAAGCATTTCCATTCTACCAGGTGGTACATGAGGCAATGATTGTCTGTCTGACTTTGACTTCTGACAAGTGTCTGGAGGATTATTGCTAAGTCCAATCACCTGATCCTTCTTTGGCTGTTTAATGTCTTTAAAAGTTGACACTATATATATGTATTAAAGTTGTTTTTCTTTAATCTGTTTGTGACAATATCATCATTCCTCTCCTAATTAGACAGCATAATGACATCTATCATTAACAGTAACAAAATCCACTTCTTTGTTGCAATTAGTTTGTTCCATTAGTTCCTGAGCGGGGCTTGTAAATGACATATGAGCACGCTCAATAGTAATCCAAAATTGCAAAGTGCCTGCTTTAATTGGATTTTGCCGTATAAACATTGAATGAGCAGAAATGGGGCACTGCAATACATATTCACAAACACAACTAATTTGATGCACTTGGCCTTTCTCTGTTCCCAGGTGTTTCTACACTGTTGGAAATATCAAATTTCAATAAAAGTGAGTATAATGAATAGTATGCACAATTAATTGTTTTAGGTTGTTTTACTTTTTGCCCAGCTGTTAGTGTTTTTTTTATCTCTGCCTCAGTAGCTTGAACATTCAAGTCCATGTTCAGGTCTCGATGCTGTACTCTGGGGTGACATTCCGGTATAGCACTGAGGGACTACCGGATGTTGAAGTCCTGTCATTTGGATGAGAAGTTAAAATTGAGGAACTAAACTGTCCAAAGGGCACTTTTCAAAGAAGAACATGGAGTTAGTGTTTATTTCAATTTTTAAGGTAAATTTATATTTGTCCTCTTCAGGTCATGCTCTATGGGCACTGGTCACAAGCATCTCAAATCCATGGATTGGCATCTGACACGTGTCTGCCTCTATGAACTCTCATGTCACGTCTTTGAAACAATTATAGGATGCTTCTGTATTTCAGTGCTGCACCTTGGACTGCACTGGTAACTATTATTGTAAAGCTGTTGCAAGGACTCTGTTAGCTCAAGGACTCACCAGCTCATGGACTGAACCAGGCTGCATCTCTGGCTTGTTGGATTGTGGCCACGGTGCTCACTCGCTACAAGCCTACCTGGATTCCAGCAACACCCCTGTCTTGCATTGTGCTGCCATTGCCTTGCCTTTAGTGCTTGATTCCTCAGCCAGAAATACCAAACTTATAATACTGCTGTATTGCTGAGCCATTTAGTGGAGATACAAAGCCACAATGACTGTCAGCAGTCCTTGGCCAAGTCAAGGGAGATAGTATTTGCTCAGGAGTCCTGCCACAGTAAGTCAAGGGCAGTCTGTGATACCAGTCCATGGATTTGGACACAATCAGTTAGCCACTCAGAGTGGTCAGATTCTGGATGCTTTACGCATCGAGGCTGATGAGCTGAATGTCAGGCAGCCCATCATCCATCTTGACTCTTTCTGCCCCATTATTTGCCTTCCTGGAATGAGCGAGTGGAAGGTATTAAGGGAGATGCAGTGGGTGGCACAGCTATTACTATTGGTGCAAGTGGAGAGGTGTCTCTAACAAGTGACACAAGTAGACAGTGCAGAGGGCATGCATTGAGCTGTGTTGAGATTGGGGTGGATGAGACCAAGAGGGGAAGAGTCATAGAGTCACGCAGCACAGAAACAGACCCTTCGGTCCAACCAGTCCATGCTGAACATAATCCCAAACTAAACTAATTCCATCTATCTGTGCTTGGTCCATATCCCTCAAAATATTTCTTGTTCATGTAATTCCCTATCTTTGAAATGTTGGAACTGTACCCACATCCACCACTTTTGCTGGAAGTTCATTCCACACATGAACCACTCCCTATCTGAAAAAAAAATTGCCCCTCATGTCTTTTTTTAAATCTTTCTCCTCTCACTTTAAAAATATATCACCTAATCTTGAAATTCCCCCACTCTAGGGAAAAGACACCTGCCATACACCTTACCTATACCTCTCATGATTTTATAAACCTCTATGTGGTCACCTCTCAACATCTTATGCTCAATTCAAAGAAGCCCCAGCCTCTCCAGTCTCTCCCTATAACTCAAAAACTCCGTTCTCAGCAACATCCTGGTAAAGCTCGTCTGAACCCCTTAATAATATCCTTCCTATAACAGAGAGACCTCAGAACTGGACACGGTACTCCAGAAGAGGCCTTGCCAATGTGCTGTACAACCTCAACATAACTCAAAAGTCTGAGCAATGAAGGCAAGTGTGCTAAAGGCCTTCTTAACCAACCTATTTTTATGTGATGCAAACTTCAAAGAATTAAGTACCTGAACCCCTAGATCCCTCTATTTATTTTTTAAAAACTGTTTTCTCACAATCGTAGTGAAATATAAATGATCACTTTTCCACTTCAATCATCTAATTTTAAACTAGACATCTTCAGGACCAAAATGATTTGTAAAGCAAAATTAACATTTTATCAAAACGCATTGAAACTCAATTAGACATAAAGAAACCATTTTCGATTTACATCC
>NW_025977527.1:0-6923 GCF_021869965.1 Rhincodon typus | reverse complement strand
TGGGTTGGCCGTGCTAAATTGTCCCGTAGTGCCCAGGGATGTGCAGGCTGGGTGAGTTACCGATGGGAAATGCAGGGTTACAGGGAGTGGGATGCTCCTCAGAAGGGCAGTGTGGACTCTATGCGTGGAATGGCCTCTTTCACACAGTAGGGATTCTAGTTCTTCAGACGAAAGGGATCAAAGATGACGGAGAGGAAAGCCGGAACAGGACTGAAAACACAAACTGCTGGGAAATCGGTGGGTCAGGCAGCATCTAGGAAGATAGAGTGCCAGCTAATGTCAGCGCTGCAGAGTCACCTGGACTGGAAGCATTAGCTTGCTTTCTGTCCCTACAGATGCTGCATGACCTGCTGTGATCGCCAGCATTTTAATTTGTTTTCAGTTCGGATTCCAGCATCTGTAGTAGCTTGCTCCTGAACAGGAACAGGGGTCTGTTGATCAGCCAGGATTGTGTTGAATGACAGAGGTGCAGAGGGCTGAATGGCTTACTCCTGTGCCCTTTTTGTTAGATGCTTAACACTTTGCATATTGGGGGTAGATTGTAATATGGAGTAATCAGATCAGCGATGACTGGACTGAAGGACAGTAAGTTCAATGGCCTTACTACAGGCCTGAAGTCCTATATCTATGGAGTGTAGTACAAGGAATTTTTTATCTTTGCTCACTTTTGATGGAGTGAGTGACCTCCTTTCTGTACTGTAATTTTGTAGGTGTCTTGATGTCCCCTTTCAAAACTTAACAGTAAGTGAATGGAAATGGTTCAGTTTCAGGTCCATTACATTTTTCCTTTAAAAGAGGAGATGGATTGATTCAGAAATTCCAGTGTCAGTGATTTGCTCAGTTGTGTGTTTTTTAAATTTATTTATTCATTTGTGGGATGTGGGTATCGCTGGCTGGGCCCAGCATTTATTGCTTGTCCCTAGTTGCCCCCCTTGAGAAGGTGGGGGTGAGCTGCCTTCTTGAACCACTACAGACCATGGTCTGTGGGTAGACCCACAATGCCCTTGGGGAGTGTTTTTTTCCCCCAGGATTCTGACCGAGTTCCGCTGAAGGAACGGTGATATAGTTCCAAGTGAGGGGCTTGGAGGGGAAATTGCAGGGGATGGTGTTCCCATGTATCTGCTGCCCTTGTCCTTCTGGATGGAAGTGGTCGTGGGTTTGGAAGGTGCTGCCTGAGGGTCTTTGGTCAGTTTCTGCAGAGCATCTTGTAGATGGTACACACTGCTGCTACTGAGCATTGGTGGTGGAGGGAGTGGGATGTTTGTGGATGTGGTGCCAATCCAGCGGGGGCTGCTTTATCCTGGACGATGTCGAGTTTCTTGAGTATTTTTGGAGCTACCCCCATCCAGGGCAAGTGGGGAGTATTCCATCACCCTCCTGCCTTGTCATAGCATCAGTCTTGTCGAGTCAGGACAGGATTTCTATAAAAGGCACAACTTTCGTAGAACTGTCCGCTCTGTCCACGCCACTGATATATGCTTTCTGAAAGTGTATATCTTACATAAACCTGCTCCCAGGAAAACAAATAACAAGAATTGCTCCTGGGCTGAGGAATTGAGTTAGGAAGATAGATTGGAGAAGCTGGGGTGCTCTTCCTCAGCAGTGAGAAGGTTGGTGTGAGACACAGATTCCAACGTGCAAGGATGGAGCTGATCTTAACACTCTTGCTGCCTTGGGAAGACGGCCAACATAATCAAAGACCCCTCCCAGTCTGGCTACACACCCAGTGCACCCTGTCCATGCCCTACGTAATCAGAAAGTTGTGTGCACAGCCCAGACCATCACGGAAGCCAACCTCCCATCCATATACATG
The DNA here is from genome assembly GCF_021869965.1 of Rhincodon typus. Lineage (NCBI taxonomy): Eukaryota > Metazoa > Chordata > Chondrichthyes > Orectolobiformes > Rhincodontidae > Rhincodon > Rhincodon typus. The sequence continues at coordinate 5,110 of NW_025977527.1, read as the reverse complement.
TCTCGTTGCCGTGGAAAGGCTGCCAATGTCATCAAAGACCCCGCCCACCCGAGTAATGCTCTCCTGCAACCTCTTTCGTCAGGCAGGAGATGCAGAAGCTCGAACACACGCACCATCAGATTCAAGATCAGCTTCTCCCCTGCTGTTTATTAGACTTCTGAATAGACCTCTCAAATTACTGACTTGTTGCTGATCTCACTCCGTGCACCTTCTCTGCACCCATAACATTGTATTCCTCGCTCTGCTGTACCACCCTAATGCACTTTGTTTGGTGTGATCTGCCTGAACTGCACGCAAAACAAAACTTTTCACCATACCCAGGTACATTTGACAACAATAAATTAGACTGACTATAGCGAGGAGATATCTAGAGGTGACATGAGGAGAAACTTTTTACCTCACAGTAAGTGGTCAGGATTTGGAATTGGATGAAAGTGTTTAATTGGAGCTTCCAAGCGCGGTTGGATTACCAGGGAAGGTTTGGGATTGACCTGGACATTCCCACGAATGATGGTAATGTTTATCCTTGTTGGCACTGGGCCACCAACACAGCTATGTCTGCGTCCAATCCTGGCCACCCAGATGTATCTTTTCACCAACGTCTTTATTTTGGACACCCCTGGTGGAGTTCAGCCAGTTACTCCCAGAAAGCTGCCACCCAGGTGGATAGAGTTGTTAAGAAGGCATATGGTGTGTTAGCTTTCATTAATAGAGGGATTGAGTTCAAGAGCTGTGAAGTTATGCTCCAGCTACATGCAGGTCATGCATTTTGGAAGATCCAATTCAAGAGTGAACTGTGTGGTAAATGGAAAAGCCCTGGGGAAAATTGATGCACAGAGAGATCTGGGTGTTCAGGTCCGTTGTACCCTGAAGGTGGCAATGCAGGTCGATAGAGTGGTCAAGAAGGCATATGGCATGCTTTCATTCATCGGACAGGGTGTTGAGTACGAGAGTTGGCAGGTCATGTTACAGTTGTATGGGACTTTGGTTTGACCACATTTGGAATACTGCGTACAGTTTTGGTCGCCACATTACCAAAAGGATGTGGATGCTTTGGAGAGGGTGCAGAGGAGGTTCACCAGGATGTTGCCTGGTATGGAGGGCACTAGCTATGAAGAGAGGTTGAGTAGATTAGGATTATTCACATTAGAAAGACGAAGGTTGAGGGGGGACCTGATTGAGGTCTACAAAATCATGACAGGTATAGACAGGGTGGATAGCAAGAAGCTTTTTCCCAGAGTGGGGGACTCAGTGACTAGGGGGTCACGATTTCAAGGTGAGAGGGGAAAAGTTTAAGGGAGATATGCGTGAAAAGTTCTTCACGCAGAGGGTGATGGGTGCCTGGAATGCGTTGCCAGTGGAGGTGGTAGAGGCGGGCACGATAGCGTCATTTAAGATGTATCTAGACAGGTACATGAATGGGCAGGGAGCAGAGGGATACAGATCCTTGGAAAATAGGTGACAGGTTTAGATAGAGGATCTGGATCGGCGCAGGCTTGGAGAGCCGAAGGGCTTGTTCCTGTGCTGTAATTTTCTTTGTTCTTTGTACACAAAACCCTGGTTCGGCCACATCTGGAGTATTGTGTCCAGTTCTGGTCGCCTCATTACAGGAAAGATGTGGAAGCGTTGGAAAAGATGCAGAGGAGATTTACCAGGATGTTGCCTGGAATGGAGAGAAGGTCTTACGAGGAAAGGCTGAGAGAGCTAGGGCTTTTCTCTTTAGAACGACGAAGGATGAGAGGTGACTTGATAGAGGTGTACAAAATGATCAGAGGTATAGATAGAGAGTGGACAGCCAGAGACTTTTTCCTAGGGTGGAGGTAGCTTTTACGAGGGGACATAGTTTTAAAGTGAGTGGAGGTAGATATAGGGGAGACATCAGAGGTAGGTTCTTTACTCAGAGAGTGGTAGGGGCGTGGAATGCGTTGCCAGAGAGGGTAGTGGAGTCGGCCTCATTAGGGGCATTTAAGGGGCTATTAGATAGGCATATGGATGATAGTATAAGGTAGGGGTGGAGGTTAGATAGACCTTAGGGTTAGGGTAAAAGTTCGGCACAACATCGTGGGCTGAAGGGCCTGTACTGTGCTGTACTGTTCTATGTTCTATGTTCTAACCAGCGGTGACCTTTGCTGGGGGCAATCACTCTTGCTCCCCATAATAATATGCCGCCCTCTATGGTGATCTGGTCTCTCCGGGTTCCTAAACACCCTCATGTTTTGGTTGTGATGGCCCTGTCAGTGTCCCCCATCATCCTCAGCTATTCTAGCTTGGCCAGGACCGGACCTTTCTTTAAGCTGCATCTGTCTTTTTCCCTTTATTCATCATTTATTCAAAATGGTGACAAATGAAAGCTTTTTAACTCTGTTTCATTGTATCCTAACGGAAAATACTTTTGGCGGAAGAGAAACCAAATCAAGAAATGTTCAGGGTTGTGGGGAAGAGGTAGGGGAGTGGCACTCGTGAGGTGCTTATTGGGATAGCCACTGCTATAGGCTGAATGGCCTTCTCCTGTTTTGTAACAACCCCGGGCCTCTGTGAAACAATGTCACTACTGTCCCTGATGTTGTGTTAAGCTCGGGTTATAGAGTCACAGGGATGTACAGCACGGAAACAGACCCTGCGGTCCAACTCGTCCGTGCCGACCAGATATCCTAAATAAATCTAGTCCCTTTTGCCAGCATTTGGCCCATATCCCTCTAAACCCTTCCTATTCATATACCCATCCAGATGCCTTTTAAATGTTGTAATTGTACCAGCCTCCACCACTTCCTCTGGCAGCTCATTCCATACACGCACCACCCTCGGTGAAAAAATGGCCCCTCAGTTCCCCATCTCATCTTAAACTCTAGTTTTGGACTCCCCTATCTTTGAAGAAGTCGAGTTAAACTACAATAATTTGAAATAAAATCAAAGAAGCCTTCTTGTGGTGCAGTGGTAGTGTCCCTGCCTTTGAGCTAGGAGTCTCGGGTTCAAGTCTCACCCTACTCCAGAGGTGATAACATCTCTGAACAGGTTAGATCTCTGAGCGAGTTGATTAGGAAAATATCTTTAAAAACAAAAGTTGTGGAAGAAACTCAAATGGCCGAGTAGCATTTGTGGAGAGAAAGTGTTAAAGTGTTGACTCCAGTATGACCCAGACCACATCCAGAATGCTGTGTCCAGTTCTCCTGTGTAAAAGGATATACTTGCATTGGAAGCACACCACAGAAGGTTTGCTATCTGGGGCGAGGTGATAGGTTTATGAAGACAGGCTGGATTGCAGCCATTGGAGTTCCTTGAAACTGGAGTCACAGTTAGAAGGGCGATGAGGAAGGCTTTTGGCATGCTGGCTTTCATTGGTCAGAGCACTGAGTGTAGGAGTTGGGACATCTTGTTGCAGCTGTTGATGAAGCCACATTTGGAATACTGCGTGCGGCTCTGGTCACCCTACGACAGAAAGGATATTATTCAATTAGAAAGAGTGCAGAAAGGATTTACTGGGATGCAACCCAGAATGGAAGGTTTGAGTTGTAAGGAAAGGCTGGGAATTTTTTTGCTGGAGTGTAGGAGACTGAGGGGTGACCTTATAGAGGTCTGTAAAATCATGAGAGGCAAAGATAAGGTAGATAACCAATTGCTTATCCCCATGAAAGGGGAGTCTAAAATTAGAGGGGCATAGGTTTAGGGTGAGAGGGGAGAGATATAAAATGGTCTAGAGGGGAAACATTTTTTCACACAGAGGGTGGTGAGAGTCTGGAACAGGTTGTCAGAGATAGCAGTGGAGGTGAGTACAATTTTGTCACTTATGAAACATTTGGGCAGGTACATGGATGGGATAGGGATGGAGGGATGTGGACCAAACGCAGGCAAAAGGGACTAGATTAAATCGTGAAAGCTGTACAGCATGGATAAGATGGGCCGAAGGGCCTGTTTCCATGCTGTTAACCTCTATGACTATGAATTTAGAAGAATGAGAGGTGACCTTATTGAGATATACAAGTTCCCCAGGGGACATGAAGGATAGACAGGGAGATGTATTCACCCTTTTGTGGGAGAGACTAGAACTCAGGGACCCGATTTAAAAATAAGACAGAGGTCAGTTTTCTTTTCCGAGAGTCATTAGTGTTTGAAACTCTCCTCCCGAGAGAGCAGTGAAGGCTGGTGCTTTAAATCCATTTGAGGGGCAGTTGGGCAGATTGCTGATCAACAAGGGACTCATGACAGGAAAGTGGAATTGAAACAAGACCTGAAACAAACACAGAAATTGCTGGAGAAACCCAGCACAGTCTGTGGACAGAGAAACAGAGTTAACATTTTGGGTCCGGTGACTCTGAACTGTAGCCAGGGGAAAGGGTGTCCTTATGGAAGGCTAGTTCAGGGCCTGAATGGCCACATCCTACTCCTGTTTCATGGCTGTTCTTAAAGGGGCTGGTTCAGGGCCTGAATGGCCACATCCTTACTCCTGTTTCATATGGAGATAGCAGGAACTGCCGATGCTGGAGAATCTGAGATAACAAGGTGTAGAGCTGGATGAACACAGCAGGCCAAGCAGCATCAGAGGAGCAGGAAGGCTGACGTTTCGGGACTAATTCCTTTTCGCATTCCCATGTTGGTATCACAGAAGTGTCAACTGCTTCACTTTATGTTGTTTCTCACATTCAAATTGGTCATTGGGTTAAATCTTGACACATTCACAGTCCTGCCACCAGAGACAGGTGCCAGTCCCCAGCGATAAAGCAACTACAGGTCACCAATTGTAAAAAAAACTCAACCAGAAGAGGGTTTTTTTTGGACACGGTGGGTTATTGTGACCTGAACCCAAAAAGGCAGCAGGCACAGATTCATTCAAATCACAGAATTGCAAAAGGAGGCCATTCAGTCCATCATATCTGTACCTGCTGTCCCAATAGTGATTTACTCAGTTCCATCCTCCTGCCTTCAGACCCTAACCCCACAACACACACTCGTCCTTCTCAGTTACTGATCCAATTCTCTTTAAAAAGCCTCGACTGAACCTGCCACACTCTCAGGCAGCACCTCTTCACCAATTTACTGGTTTAATTCATTGGTCTAAACCCTCTGTCATATCACTGAGTAACTAGTTAGTCTAAAGCCCCTAACCCTCTCTAAT
>NW_025977526.1:0-6923 GCF_021869965.1 Rhincodon typus | reverse complement strand
TCACTACCTGCTGCAAATACTGTATGTTTGGTGCAAGTGCTGAGGCCAAGTGATAAAGGTACAAGAGTGGCTGACGACTGCTACATAAGGTGGCCAGCTGCCTGTTTGTACAGCTGTGCCAATTGCCACTGTAAGACACGGCAGGGCATGCATGCTACAGGCATGATACCAGTAGGTATCAGGTAAATAAATGCAAGTTTTTAGAGCAGGGGAGTAGCTCAGGTAGGCAGCGTGGTCCTCTCCCTATGCAATACCTGTATGCAATGCAGCTAGCCAGTTGCTGGCGTGCCCTCCTAGACCAGCCTGTACCCGCAGAGCACAGAGACAATGCGATAAAGAATGCCAGGATGGTGACATTGACTCTGGAACGTGGAATGTCAGTGTCTGGGGTGGAAGGGTACCAGTACTTGTTAATTATGCTCAGCTCTTCAGTTTGTCTGTCATCAAGGTGGTGCAAGCAAGTTGAACTCACTTAGAACCTGCTCTGGTTTTCATGTCGAGTTTTCACAATGGCTAGTTTGTATGGTGAATTTGGTAAGATTACAACCCCTGATGAGTTAGTTACTAACAAGGCATTAATGAGTGTGAATTGGAAATTCGCAACTGCCCAGCATCAATCTTGCCATGTCATTTGTAAAAAGTGAACAAACTATGGCAAGGTGATCTAAAGGTTGTGACTAGTTACACCAAACCTCTCACTGGATGCTGCCACTCATCTCTCCATAGTCCATGTCATTCAGAGCCAGGTGAAATTTGCCCTATCTAATTACTTGTTTTGTTGGCAAATGCAGCAGTCAACAGCAATACTCCACAAACAGCAAACAAGCTAAATGACCAGATAATCTGTTTTTGTCAATGTGGGTGAAGGGATAAATATTGGTCAGGACAATTGACGGACACCTCGTCCCCTCTCCTCCCCCCAAAATGTTCCTCTTTAAATAGATTCTTGAGATCTACATGATCTATTATTGCTCTCCTCAACAAGCAGAAGTGGATTCAATATAACTTGTCATTTTAAAGATGGCAGTGCAGCATTCTCTTAATGCTATACTGTAGCAAGCCTGGATCACATGCTCCAAATCTGGAGCCCTACTCATCATGATCAAAACGTTCAACAGGACATGATTTGCCTTGTATAATCATATACAAGGCTAGAAATTTCTGTTTCCAAAAACAGGATAAACAAAGTCTTGTGTTTGTTAACATTCCTTTGTCCGCTCTTAAGCGATTTAAGACAAATGTGGTTGAAGAATATTAGATATGTGTATCATGTGTTCATCTGCTTTTATAGTACAATAGCAACTTTGACTTTCCAATCTGATTATCCAATTCATTTGAGTTCACACAGAAATATAATGTGTGTTAAATATGCATTTTATATAAATTAAACATTAAATCAAAAGATTTGTGCCTGACAATCTAGTTTAGTGTAACTTTGAAAACTGAGTTTAGGTTTGTGCTCTTCAATGTCTGTCTTGTAGTGCAATTCTAGTTTAATGTAGTATCGTTTAGAACACATAGGAAAACTGCTGGAAATCAATAAGAATTGTGAAAAATTATCCCCCTCACTGTGAACACAAAAATTTCCAAGATTAATTATAGTAAACCTTCGCAACAAATTTCAGTCAAATCACTTCAATTCTGCAAAACCATCTACAGATTAATTTTGGCTTCAGTTCCCTCTAAGTAACAATAGCAAAGCATCTCACTGGAGTTTAAGTTAGCCTGGTTTCATTAAACAGAGTTCCCATTAACCAATTCAGGTAGCTATTAAAGACGCCATGCCCCTATTTGAAATAAGAAAAAAGGTATCCTCTCAGTATGTTGATCTCTACCTATCTTACCACCAACATCACCAAGTATAACTGAGGTATTTATTGCACTGCTGTTGCAGGGTGCAGCTATGTTCAAATGGACTGCTGTCTTTGCACACATAACAGTAGTTACATTTCAAAATATTCATTAGCAGGGAAAAATGAGGATTCTGAGAGAAAAAGACACTATAAAATTGCAAGTTCCTTCTTTAGTAGGTTTCCAAAATGCCTGGACCTTCAATTTAGTATATTAAAGGCTGGATTCCATGTAAATAACTAAATTCCTAGACAGGAAATTGACATAAAATATGCATTTCCCAATTTTGGTCAACTAGCTTCATAAATAATGGATATATTTTAAACCACCTATACAACCAGATTAAATTGTTTGAAGTTGTCATTTATCTTCATTGTGCCCCTCACATCAATTCTACAAGCGATTTGGCAACTAAATACTGGAAACAATAAAGGTAACTTCTGTCTCAATGGGTAATTCAGTGCTACATTTTTGTTCATTTAGAGGATACGAGCATCGCCGGCTTGGGCAGCATTTATTGCTCATCCTTAAGTATTCTAAAGACAGTGCTGTTGAGCTGCCATCTTGAACCACTACTGTCCCTGCAGGTATAGAAACACCCACAGTTTTGTTAGGAAGGGAGTTCTAGCATTTTGACCCAACAGTGAAAGTACAGCAATATGTTTCCAAGTCAGTACAGTGTGGAGCTGGAGGAATACAGCAGATCAGGCAGCATCAGAGGAGCAGAAAAGTCAACGTTTCGGGTTTACACCCTTCATCAGGACTGGGGACGGGGAATGGAGCTTGGAAATAAATAGGAGGTTGGGGCTGGGGAAAGGTAGGTGGGATTGTGATAGGTGGATGCAGGAGGGGGTTGTGGAGATAGGACAGTGGGAAAGATGGGGCAGATAAGTGAGAAAGAAGATGGACAGGTTGTGTCAGGTTGAGGAGGTGGGGATGAGAGGGAGGGTTGGACATGAGATGAGGCCGGGGGTGGGGAGATTTTGAAACTGGTGAATTCTATGTTGAGGCCATCGGGCTGTAGGCTCCCGAGGTGGAAGATGAGGTGTTGTTCCTCCAATTTATGTGTGGCATCATTGTGACACTGGAGGAGGCCCAGGATGGACATGTCATCAAGGGAGTGGGAGGGGGAGTTAAAATGGTTGGCGACCAAAGGTGCTGTTGATTATAGTGTACAGGGTGCAGGTGCAGTGTGAGTCGATCACCGAGTCTATGCTTGGTCTCACTGATGGAGAGAACACCACATCGGGTCAACGGATACAGTAGACCAGATTGGAGGACGTACAGGTGAATCCCTGTTGGATTTGGAAAGATTGTTTGGGGCCTTGGTGGAGGTGAAAGAGGAGGTGTAGGGGCAGGGGTAGCACCTCCTGTGGTTGCAAGGAAAGGTACCAGGTATGGTGAGGTTAGTGGGGGAGTGTGGAGTGGACGAGGGAGTCGTGGAGAGAGCGGTCCCTACGGAAGGCAGATAGGGCTGGGGAGGGAAATATCTCTTTGGTGGTGGAGTTGGATTATAGGTGGCGAAAGTGGCAGAGGATGATGCACTGAATGCGGAGGTTGGTGCCCTCAACCGCATCTTGTGCGTTTCCCACACTTCTGCACTCAAACCCCCACACACCCCAATAAAAATAAGGACAGAGTCCCCTGGTTCTCACCTACCACCCCACAAATTAGTGACTGATTCACTGAGCACCTATACTCTGGACACTATAATCAACAACACCTTCCAGTCACCGATAGTAGGAACTGCAGATGCTGGAGAATCCGAGACAACAAGGTGCAGAGCTGGATGAACACAGCAGGCCTTGCAGCATCATAGGAGCAGGAAGGCTGACGTTTCGGGCCTAGACCCTTCATCAAAGTTCATTTAACATTATAAATGACCAATGAAAAACGCACAGTGCAGATGACTGAAAATTTGGATGACCAAATGCATGGTTTTGAGAAAACTTTTAAAACAAGGTGGGAAATCACAATGTAGCTATGAATGCGAACCACATGGTGGACAGCATGGTGACTCAGTGGATAGAACTGCTGCCTCACAATGCCAGGGACGCAGGTTTGATTCCACCCTTGGGTGACTGCTTGTATGGAATTTACACGTTCTCCCCATGTCCACGTGGGTTTCCTACAGGTGCTCCAGTTTCCCTCCATAGTCTAAAGTTGTGCAGGTTAGGTAGTTTGACCATGCTAAATTGCCCACAGTGTCCACGGATAGGTAGGTTAGGTGGAACAGCCGTGGGAAATACAGGGATAGGGTAGGGGGTGGGTCTGGATCGGAGCATTGGTATGGACTTAATGGACCAAATGGCCTGCTTTCACACAGTAGCGATTCTCCGTTTCTAATTTAGATAAGGCGGGAAAACCCTTCACTCAAAGGGTTTGAATATTTGGAATTGTCTGTACCCAGAGTATTCAGAATGCTCAGTCATTGAGCAAATTCAACTCAGAGGTTGATAGAATTTGGAGCACAAAGGGAACTAAAGGGTATGCAATTGTGCAGGAAGATGGACAAGGCTTGCAGGTTCAAAAGGTCAAAAGTCATACTTCAGCTAATATTTCAGTTCTTACCTTAAAAATAAAAATGAGCAATTATAAAAAGCATTTCAACAGATTGGCTCACCTTTTTTCCTTTACTTGCAAAGTGAGCATTAAACTGCAAAGTGGGAATAAATACTCCTTGTAAAATTCTGCTGGAAATAGGAATGTGACATATACAGAATATTAGAAAACCATTAGTATTACTTAAATGGTATCAGATACAACTCAGAAAATAATATGCTGTGTGTTTTACAGGCAGATCTTAACATTTAATACCAAATATGAACTGACTTTAAAGCAGCCTGTGAAAATAACATCCCAAGAATTGGGGTTGTAAAGTTAACTTGTTTAGATGAATCCATCTTGGATTGAAGCTCGTGAAATTGAGGCAAGTTTTTTGATCTGTTAAGGAAGTTGACTGACCAACAGGAGACAAACAGTATAGTTGTGGATACTTTAATTAGCAGAATTGAATTAATAGTGTCCCACATCAATCCATGTTGGATCCTCAACTCTATACAGTACATGTTAATGATATGGATGATGGGACAGAACCATATAGACAAGTTTGTTGATGACACAAAGATTTATAAGCATTGTAAGCAAGGTAGATGGAAATTAGCACTACAAGGATGCTACGTCAGGGGTTCTCATGATCTCCCACCATAAAGGATGAAAAGACAGACAGAAGATTTACCCCAGTCTTTATACATCAGAGATCCATCTTCTCTTCCCTTAGGTAGTTTCACTGGTTAATATGATCTATAATTTGAATAGTGATGCAAATTTGCTTATAATTTACAGCACAGAAACGGGGCTATCAAGTCCAACTGATCTAGTCCCCCAGCATCCCTACCCTAATTTGTCTCATGCTATCAATATAATTGTCTATTCTTTTCTCCCTCAAATTTACTCTAGCTTGCTCTTAAATGCATCTATATTATTTGATAGGACATGTCCGTTCTCCTTCCCTCCGATAAAAACAGTAATTTGCCCTCACCTGGAGCACTGTGTCAAGTTCTGAGCACTATGCTGGCAGGAATGTGAAGACATTAGACAGAGTGAAAAAAGGTTCACTAATATGGTGATTCATATATTTGATGAGAAACTGCAATTATGTGCATAGATTTGGACAAGTTTGGAATGTTCCCCCTAAAGAAGGTGGAACTGTTCAAAATTATGAAGGGTCAGACGACTGGCAGAGAAGCTGCTCCCACTGTTGGAAGGATTGAGGAGCAGAGGGCGCATATTTAAAGCAATTGGCAAAATAATCAATTGCGACATGAGGATGAAGAAACTTCTTTCACACATGGTGAGTTAGGATCTGCAATGCACTGTCCCAGATAGTGGCGGAAGCAGGATCAATTGAAATTTTCAGAAGGGAGTTAAATCATTGACTGAAAAGTATAAAAATCGCAGCTCGGAAAAGGCTGGGGAGTAGAACTAGGTGATTTGCTTTAGGAGGGCCTGAACAGAAACAATCCGACTGGCCTCTTTCTGTGCTATGACAAATTTATGATCCACCACTTGATTAATCAGGAAATGACTGGACGACATCGGTTCGCTTCGAACAATTTGAAGTTCCCGAATGAGTCCCGGTGATACCAATGGATGGGAGACCTGGATATATTCGGTTTGAGCAGTGCTCACCTATTGGCAATGGGATGAGAAGAGCGCCAGTGGACGATGTTTGTTCGGTGAGCACAGCTCTGCAGCACCAGGCGAGGGAGCATCGTGTGGTCTGCTCTCTGAAACTACCCCGGAAGGAGGCAACGCTTTCAGCCCTCACTGCCCAACACCGCCATCCGCAGCACGGCGCCTCTGCAATGTAGCCTCACTGCCCCCAGTTAGCGGTGCAGGCCGCTACTGTTCTCCACATCCTCTTTTAAATGGCGAGGGAGCCTCATCTCCAGGGCAACTGGTCTGTGACGCCAGCCGTGACAATTTTTGAGTGAAAAGTGATTCAACTTTGCCAGTGGAACATTTGAGGATTTGCTGTCCTCTTTGATTCCTGACGTGCTGGTGTTAAAATGCTTCCAGATACTCAACCCTCTGTAGACTGGCCCACCGTCCGATTTGCTCTCACGTTGTCCTCGCGTACCACGAAGTCCCCGACAGAAACTCGGATGTTTTCCTCAGATGTGAAGGGGGCTATGGATTCAGACGTGTTAAATCACAGAAATGTGGCAAATAGGAGCAAGAATTGCTTCGTGACTAAATATGATCATGACTGATCATCAGACTCAGTACCCTGTTCTCCTATCGTCCCATACCCTTGATCCCTTTAGCCCAAAGAACTATGTCTAACTCCTTGAAACCATTCAAGTTTTAGTTTCAACCACTTTCTGTGGCAGAGAATTCCACAGGCTCACCGTTCCCTACTTGAAAAAAAATTCTCATTTCAAAAAATGTTTACAAGACTTAAATTTTAAATATTGTTTAATTGTCATACATTTAATATCAACAAACTAGTTCTTTATTACCTATCAGAGATAGTAGGAACTGCAGATGCTGGAGACTCCGAGACAACA
>NW_025977525.1:0-6924 GCF_021869965.1 Rhincodon typus | reverse complement strand
CCAAGCAGCATGATGCTGCTTGGCCTGCTGTGTTCATCCAGCCCTGCACCTTGTTGTCTCGGATTCTCCAGCATCTGCAGTTCCTACTATCTCTGATTCAATTATTACATCATTCCTTTTTCCTTGCTACTGCATGTTGGACAACTATCCAGACCATTGCTGTTCATGTCAAGATTGCCCAGTTGAAAGCTGAGACTTCTAGGCATAGAGCTGTTTGAGATCGACTTCCAAGGTGCTCTGCTGTCTCCCCCACTCAAAGTTAGCAGCCCTCCCCCAGATTTGCTGCAATTACTAGGCCACCAAAACAAGGGTGAAGATGGTGACGTAGTGGTAATGCCTAATCTGCATACTGGTCACATTGGATTGGTAATTAATAGGTCCTGGCTAATGCTCTGGGGATACACCTCAAAATCACACTGCTGCACCAAGTGAAATTTAAATTTATTAAATTAATTCAAGACAATTATTTGGGTCGACATGAGCAGTTACAAGGGAAAACATACTTTGATTAGGAAGAGTCAGTGTGACTATCTAAAGGAGTTTTTGAAGAGGGAACAGCCAGACTCAATGAGAGCAATGCTGTTGATGTGGAACACATAGACTTTCAGACGGCATTTAAATCTCACATCAGATTTTAGAGGAAAATTATAGGTCACAGAATAGAAGGATTACTCTCCAAAGATTAACCTTTAACTTCCCTCTGAAACAAGCCATTCAATTGTATTCACCACTAAACATCACAAGAAAGTAATGCAATTGGATGCACGACCTGGCATTGACTAGGGCACCAGATAAGACAATAGCAGAAACAGCCTATCGACCCTGCAAAGTCCTTACCAATATCTTGGGGCTTGTGCCAAAATCAGGAGAGCTGTGTCACAGACTTGTCAAGCAACAGACTGACGTGGCCTTACTCAAACTCATATCTCACATATATCTTACACACTAACGCTCCAGACGACACCATCACTAACTCTGGGTATGTCCTGCCACAACAGCAGGACGGGTCCAGCAGATAGAGTCATAGATATGTATTGCATGGAAATAGACCCTTTGGTCAACTTGTCCATTTGGACCAGATATCCTAAATTAATCTAGTCCCATTTTTCAGCATTTGGCCCATATCCCTTTAAACCCTTCCTATTCATATACCCATCCAGATGCCTTTTAAATGTTTCATTTGTACCAGGCTTCACCACTCCCTCTGGCAGCTCATTCCATACACACACTACCCTCTGTGTGATGAAGTTGCCCCTTAGGTCCCTTTTAGATCTTTCCCCGCTCACCTTAAACCTATGCCCTCTAGTTTTGGACTCACGCCCCCGCGCCCCCACCCCCACACCCCGCCCAGGGAAAAGACCTTGTCTATTTACCCTATCCATGTCCATCCTGATCTTATAAACCTTTGTAAGGTCACCCCTGAGCCTCTGATGCTCCTGGGAAATTAGCCCCAGTCTATTCAACCTCTCCCTATAGCGCAAACCTCAAACCCTGGCAACATCTTTGTAAATCTTTTCAAGTTTCCCTTTCAAGTTTCATAACATCCTTCCTATAGCAGGGACACCAGAATTGCACGCAGTATTGCAATAGTGGCCTAACCAATGTCCTGCACTGCTGCAACATGATCTCCCAACTCCTGTACTTAATGCGCTGACCAATAAAGGCAAGCATATCAAACGCCTTCTTCACTATCCTGTCTACCTGTGACTCCACTTTCAAGGAGCAGCAAAGGGGCCTACACCTGAATTGAATCAGCTTTATTGACACACGTACAGACATGAGTACAGTGAAAAGTTTACAAGTCGCCACTTATGACGCTATCTTAGGTGCCAAGGTTTTTTGAGTACAAATTCTCACAAAAAAAAATGTTCAGCATTACAGACCTTCAAAAGTACAAAATGATACTAATAAATTAGAAAAATAAAGAAATAAAAAGTTCAGAATAAGAATCTTTCCACGATAACATAATAAAGAAAATAAAATTAAAATAAAGAGACAATTTAAGACAAAGTCCACGTAGTTAATTTCATGGCTCTGAGCAAGAGGACCTGACCACAGTTGGAATGCCAGGCTGGACCCATCACGATGCCAAAGAAAACATTGCATGAAGTCACAGGCTGACTGAAACTGCCACACGGAGACTCAGACTGACGCCGATGAAAACAGCTACTGAAATGAGTCCCAGGCCACCATTGAAGCAGCCAAAGGAGTCCCAGGTTGCCGCAAAAGCTGCTGAAAGTAGTCCTAGGCCACTGCTGCAGGGAGTCCCAGGCTAGACCAGACCAACCATGCTGCTGTGAAGATGCTGCAGAAGCCTCAAGGAAACCTGAGCCATTGGAATCCCGAATCCAGACCCACCTTGTCTTCAGTTGCCACCAAAATAGCCTCAATGAAGGATCCACCAGCAGCCACGAGGAATGGCTGGATCCACACTGCATTCTCCGCTGCAGCAGCCTCTGAAACCTCCTTCCTCACCTGAAGCCAGCAAAAGAAGGCAAAATGAACTTGATGTTTGAAAATAAATTTTGAAAAGAGAGAAAAAAAAAGGAAGGATGCAGCAGCCTGTTGATAAGAAGCAGACAGGTCAGGAGCCCAAATACTTCCTACCCTCCCGCAGCCATCTTGCTTCCACCAGGGTGGGAGTTGCCCGGGGAGTCGACGACATTGGCTCTGGAGCCTATAAAGTCTCCTGGCATCAGATCAAACACAGACAAGGAAATCTCCTGCTGATTACCACATACCACAGCCTCAGCTGATGAATCAGTGCTCCCCCACATAGAATACCACTTGGAGGATGAAATGATCATGACAAGAATGCAAAGTGATTGAGGGTTTCACTCTCCACCAACAAAAATGGATCGGCAACAGCATACTGACGTTGCTGCGAAACTAGGTCTGTGTCATGTAATGAGGGGCAAATATACTTAACCTGATCCTTACCAATCCACCTACCACAGATAGATCTGCCCATGATAGTATCAGTAAGAGCAAACACTGCACAGTCCATGTAGAGAGAAAGTCCCGTCTTCACATTGAGAATACCCTGTATTGTGTTGTGAGACACTATCACCGTTTTAAACGGGACAGACTTTGAACAGATCTCACAATCAAGATTGGGCATTCATAAGGATGTAGGCCATCATCAGGAACAGCATTGTGTTCCAAATATAATCTCTAACCTCAAAACTGAGCATATCCCAAACTCTACCATTACCATCAAACTAGTAGATCAACGTTAAATGACTTGAAAGATGGCCAAGAATTTTTCCAGTATGAAATTTCTCAGAGCAAATTTCCTATAGTCTTCAATGCCAAATAGGTGCCAACTTGCATTTTTTCCTATGCATCTGCTGCCCTTGCCCTTCAAGATGGTCTGGTTATGGGTTTGGAAAGTGTTCTCGAATAAGCCTCAGTGAATTTATACAATGCATCTTGCAGATGGCACATTCTGCTGCGACTGAGCATTGGTTGTGGAGGGAGTGAGTTTTTGTGCATGTGGTTCCAATCAAGCATGCTGCTTTCCCTTAGATGGTGTCAAATGTCTTGAGTGTTGTTGGAGTTGTACACATCCAGTCAAGTGGAGTGTACTTCACTTCTGACTTCTGCCTTGGAGATGGAGACCAGGCTTTGAGAAGTCAGGAGCTAAGTTACTCACTTCCAAGCCTCTGACCTGCTCTTGTAATCAGCGTATTGCTGGAATGGTTCAGTCTTTGGTCAATGGTAACTCCCAGGGGGTTGATAATGGGAATTTCAATGATAGTAATGCCATTAAATACCAAATGATGATAGTTAGATTATCTCCTTTAGAGATGGTTATTACTTGGCACTTGTACTGCAAATGTTACTTGCTACTCAAAAGCTCAAACCTGGATGTTGTCTAGGTCTCACTCCTAGCTCTATCACAAGGTCAGAATTGAATTCAATAAAAGTCTGGAATTAAAAGTCTCATGATGATTATGAATCCACTGACAATTGTTTGAAAACCATATCTGGTCTACCAATAACCTTGAGTGCCATCCTTACCTGGTCTGGCCTACATGTGATTCCAGACCCACAGCAACATGATTTATTCTTAAATACCCTCTGGGCAGTTAGGGATAGGCAAGAAATGTTGGCTTAACCAGCAATACCCTCATCCTGTGAATGAATTTAAAATTAGTTGTGATTGCCCAAATAATGGGAGACTATAATCAATGACAAAAAAATAATGTCCATGTGGGCAGCTGGTGTTATAGTGAAATTTATCTTCTATGGGTATCCTAACCCCTTCACTTATTACTTCTTTTAGTAATGTTTATTAAACGAAAAAACAAATTGACTTGTTGCTGACATAATTTAGCATCTGCTATTTTTAATACTAATCTTGTATGGTGACAAACAACATTGAACTTGACACATAGGGTCCATGGAGCCACACTTACAGAATTGTAAAATTTAATTATGATTTAAATATATTGAAATTTAGCTTCTGATGCATTCAGAACACAGAATTATCATGAACAAATGAACAAATGAAAAAGTACAGCACAGGAACAGGACCTTCAGCCCTCAAAGCCTGTGCTGAACATCATGCCCTAATTAATCTAAAAACAAGCCTGCCATTTTTCCATCTATATCCCTCTATTCCCTCCCTATTCATGTAGGGTGCCTCTTAAATGTCTTCAATGTGCCTGCTTCCACCACCTCTTCTGGTAGTGCATTCCAGGCTGCTTCCATTCTCTGCGTGAAAAACTTCCCTCGCACATCTCCCTTAAATTATCCCCCTCTGACCTCGAACCCATCTGCTTGATGCTGAAGGGAAGTCATTTCAAAACATGGTGGAGAGTTGAACAATGCCTTTAACTACTGAGACCCACAGCTCTGAATTTCCCGCTCTGCCTGAATATCTTTCACTCTCCACCCTTGAGACGTACCTTCAACCCAATCATTTTGACTAAGCCTTCGGTCACTTGTCCAAATGCCCACATCCTTTGCTCACTTGTTTGATCATGCTTCTGTGAATTGCCTTTCAGTGTTTCACTATACCATAAGCACAATACAAATGAAAGTTATTATTTTAAAGTTCGGAAGAAAACAATCTGTTTACTGCAGCCAGGCTCTTCAAATGTGAGAACGGATAACTTTTCAGCCAATATAGATAAATTGGACAGAAAACAGGGAGGGGACCTCTGGGTTCTAATATCACATATTGCATTTCTTGATTTACACATGAAAGAGCTCCTTTTTTGTTTGACCTGCAAAGAGAAGTTTTCAAAGGTTTTCTTTAAGATCATCAAGTAAGAATCATATCCATTCAATGATGCTTAAAAGGCATAAAAGCATTCACCTCGACTGGCTTCATGTTTTTATCATTTATCTTTGACCATACACCCAGCTTTTTATTAATATACATTTCAATAGCATTCCAATATTAGTTAACACTGCATTGAAGACAACAACAAATGATAGCTTGTCAGTGGAATAATCTTTCGTTTCACATCTTTATAAAGAGTTGTAGCAAAAAGTGATTAAGCTGCTTGATTTTAATTTATTCAACGCTAGACAATTAGGCTTTCCTTAAAAACTGAAAATACAAAGTATTTTCGTGTGCTATCTTGTCAAAGAAAAACACCTTGTAGACACTGGATAGTATTTTACCTGTGGAGGACAGTTCTGACAGCAGAACTGGAAGTGGGAAACACTTGTGCTGTCTTTTTTGCTGGCTCCCACATGATTTGAATTGTAAAGTAACAGTGGTAAGCAGGAAAGCACTGGTGAACAAAAACAAAGTTGCTGGAAAAGCTCAGCAGGTCTGGCAGCATCCTTCACAGATGCTGCCAGACCTGCTGAGCTTTTCCAGCAACTTTGTTTTTGTTCCTGATTTACAGCATCTGCAGTTCTTTCGGCTTTTATTAAGCACTGGTGAAACCCACCATCAATGGACAACACTTCAGGTACAGACAGGCTATAAAGCTGCAACAGGAGTCTCTGCATTGTTAGAAACCCACTCCTCTGCTCTCATGTTTCATATATAATATTCATATGTTGAATCAGGCAGTGAAAGACCTTTAGAGATTTATAAGTGTCTTATTGTTAATCTATAATTTACAATAAAAAACAGTCTCCACTTTCCCTTTCTAGACACTTTTCCCATCTAGAAGCCAGCATCCACTGGGGAGAATTTCAGCTCTTTTGCATCATTTGCTCTCAAACAACTTGGCTTCATAGCTCTCATCCACAGAACCAAAGAACCAGTTCCAACTCCTTCCATTGTCTACAAACAAAACTCTACCACACACTGGTCTCCTCCAACTTCGACCTCCAATACTAGTACGATACATGTTTTTAGAGAGTTAGTGAACATAGTCTTTGTACAGCTTGTGTTTGAAGCTGTTCCTCTCCACATTCTGCATCAAAATCAACTTTCTGGAAAGCAAAATTTCACTTCCCACGAAATTCAGGCCTCCTTGCACTCCCCTGCTCCCATCAACCCTAGTGTGACTTCTTTTGGTTCCAGATACTGAGCTCTAATGGTAAGTCTCTGCCATCTCAGAGGAATAATGCAGGGAGATAGCCAGGAGAAGTATTATTTAAGTCAAGGAAGACAGCCCACTGTTATGGAAAAACAGTGTTTTGATTCTTATTGTATGATGGTAAGTAATACTGCTGATTAAATTAATTTGACTGTAACATTGCTTTGCATAACCACTTGGTGTGAAATAATTCAGGTTAATGATTTGTATCTGCCCTCGATTAATCAAGTATTTTCTCTTTTTGAATTCATTGTATTGGAGAGGCTTTAGCAAAAGTTATGATTATCCAAATTAGATCATGCTGATTTATGTACATATTAAGCACTGTGTCTACTTTTGCACAAACAAGGCATTAAATTCATTTGGAGATAGTAGGAACTGCAGATGCTGGAGAATCTGAGATAACAAGGTG
>NW_025977524.1:0-6924 GCF_021869965.1 Rhincodon typus | reverse complement strand
AGGTCCCTGGCACTGTGAGGCAGTAGTGCTAACCACTGAGCCACTGCCGCCCTAAACTGTTTTAAAACCGTCCTTTTCTCATTTCAGTCCACAATCAAAATTACAGACAAATCAACAAGACAGGAGGAGCAGAGAACAGTTAGGAAGTGAAGCCTTGGCAGCGAATGAGTTGCTAGAGAAGCATCTTCTGGAAGCCAGGAGGTGGGATTACCAAGAGCAGGAGGGACTAGGAGCTGAAAGCCAAGAGTCAGGGGCTGCTTTGACAAGGCTAGGAGTGGAAGCCAGTAGCCCCCCAAGAGGGGGACACTTGAGGAGAAGTAAGACCCTGCAAGAAGGGTGGGGGAGACAGAGTGACTGCAAAGAATTGGAGAGACGGGCGACTGCAAGATGTTGGCAGTTTTATGTCTAGATCCCAGATGAGGTTCCTAATTTGTTATGGTGTCAGCTAGAATACCCCAAATCGTGAAGTAACTGGTTGAGAAGGAATGAACTGCTTTCCTTTCTCTATTGACCTGCCCCTTTGATTGGTCGCAGCAAGATTAATTTAAAAGCAGATTCCTTCACTTATGGATACCTTTTTCCCAAAGCCAAATTAACTTAAATTTTAAAGATGGCCAATTCAACCAGGGTTTCTTGAGATACCAAAGAGTCAGTTTATTAATTGCTAAACATTAGAATTAGTAATGCAACACATACAGATTCGAAATAATAAATAAGCTACACAGGAATGATTTAAGAATAACTGTCGACCGTGACCTTCACAGCACAGGCTAGTAGCCTGCAGAAATCTCAGAATGTTCAGTCCCACTAGCAAACTTCAGTAGAGTTGAAATTGGCTTTTTAATACCTGTCCTTATGTATTTTTCAAAGTGAGAAATACAAAACATTTCTGCATTTTGGGACATAATCTGCATGAAGTAGCTTGCTGTTGTAGAAGGAGGTAATCAGCCACTTATTATCTTTATCATCACAAGAGATCTGATGAAGGGTCTAGGCCCGAAACGTCAGCCTCTCTGCTCCTATGATGCTGCTTGGCCTGCTGTGTTCATCCAGCCCTGCACCTTGTTGTCCCACACTATACTGGAGTCATTCTGAGATCCTGCTAACTGCAGTATTGCTACCGTCCTGGCAGTGGCGCTGCTGCACCCTTAAAGGGCCCATACATCTCATTGTCGCCATCAGGAGCAGAATAGTGAAACTGCAGTCACAATCCACTGCATTTTGTGCCTGGGATATTAAGGCCAAACGAGCTAATCTGCACATCTTTGAACCGTGGGAGTCATAGAGCTGTACAGCACGGAAACAGACCCTTCAGTCCAACTCATCCATGCCGACTCGATATCCTGAAGTAATCGAGTTCCATTTGCCAGCATTTGGCCCATATCCCTCTAAACCCTTCCTATTCATATACCCATCCAAGGAGCTCGAACAGTTCATCCACTTCATTAACACCTTCCACCCCAACCTTAAGTTCACCTGGACCATCTCCAATGCCTCTCTCTCCTTCCTGGACCTCTCTGTCTCCAGCTCTGGCAACCACCTGGAAACTGATATCCGTTTCAAGCCTACCGACTCCCACAGCTACCTAGAATACACCTCCTCTCACCCAACTTCCTGCAAAAATGCCATCCCCTATTCCCAATTCCTTCGCCTCCGCCGCATCTACTCCCAGGATGAGGCATTCCACTCCCGGACACCCCAGGTGTCCTCGTTTTTCAAGGACCGCAACTTCCCCTCCACAGTGGTTGAAAACACCCTCGACTGCGTCTCTCGCATTTCCTGCAACTCATCCTTCACACCCCGTCCCTGCAATAGCAACCAAAACAGAATCCCCCTCGTCCTCACATACCACCCCACCAACCTCCAGATCCAACGCATCATCCTCTGGCACTTCCGCCACCTGCAATCTGACCCCAGCACCAAAGACATTTTTCCTTCCCCACCCTTATCTGCCTTCCGGAGGGACCACTCTCTCCGTGACTCCCTTGTCCGCTCCACACTCCCCTCCAGCCCCACCACACCCGGCACTTTTCCTGCAACCGCAGGAAGTGCTACACCTGCCCCTACACCTCCCCCCTCACCTCCATCCCAGGCCCCAAGAAAACCTTCCATATCAAACAGATGTTCACCTGCACATCTGCTAATGTGGTATACTGTTTCCGCTGTTCCCGTTGTGGCCTCCTCTACATCGGGGAAACCAAGCGGAGGCTTGGATACCGCTTTGTGGAACACCTACTCGGTTCGCGACAAATGACTGCACCTCCCAGTTGCGAACCACTTCAACTCCCCCTCCCGCTCCTTGGACGACATGTCCATCTTGGGCCTCCTGCAGTGTCACAACGATGCCACCCAAAGGTTGCAGGAACAGCAACTCATATTTCCCTTGGGAACCCTGCAGCCCAATGGTATCAATGTGGACTTCACAAGCTTCAAAATCTCTCCTCCCCCGAACACATCCCAAAACCAGCCCAGCTCGTTTCCCGCCTCCCTAACCTGTCTGTCCTTTCTCCCACCTATCCCCTCCTCCCACCTCAAGCCCCACCCCTATCTCCTACCTACCAGCCTCATCCCGCCCCCTTGACCTGTCCGTCCTCCCTGGACTGACCAACCCTTACGCTAACTCCCCACCTACACTCACCTTTACTGACTCCATCCCCGCCTCCTTGACCTGTCCGTCTCCTCTCCACCTATCTGCTCCTTTATCCATCTTCCATCCGCCTCCCCCCCTCTCTCTATTTAGTTCAGAATCCCCTTCCCCTCCCCCATTTCTGAAGAAGGGTCCAGACCCAAAATGTCAGCCTTCCTGCTCCTCTGATGCTGCTTGGCCTGCTGTGTTCATTCAGCTCTACACCTTGTTATCTCAGACTCTCCAGCATCGGCAGTTCCTACTATCTCCATATAGCCATCCAGATGCCTTTTAAATGGTGTAATTGTATCACCCTGCAGCACTTCCTCTGGCAGCTAATTCTATACAATGCCCTCTGCGTGATAAAGTTGCTCCTCAGGTTCCTTTTTAAACCTTTCCCCTCTCATCTTAAACCTAGGCCCTCTAGTTTTGGATTCCGTTACCCTGGGGAAAAGATCTTGACTATTCACCCTATCCATGCCCCTCATGATTTTATAAACTTCTATAAAGTCACCCCTCAGCCTCCAGCGAAAATAGCCTATTCAGCCTCTCCCTATTAGCTCAAACCCTCCAACCCTAGCAACATCCTTGTGAATCTTTTCTGAACCCTTTCAAGTTTCACAATATCCTTCCTATAGCAGGGAGACCAGAATTGCATGCAGTATTCCAAAAGTGGCCTAACCAATGTCCTATACTGCCGCAACTTGACCTTCCAAGTCCTGTAGTCAATACACTGGCCAATAAAAGCAAGCGTACCAAACGCCTTCTTTATTATCCTGTCTACCTGCGAATCCACTTTTAAGAAACTATGAACCTGTGCCCATAATTACAAAAAAAAATGAAACATACATAAGATGTAATGGCACCTGTGTTCCCCTAGCCAGCCATGGTAACCGGAAATACATCTCTGCAGGACCTGTTACTTTCTCAATTCGTTCCACTCACCACCTGGAATGATAGTTGAGGCAGAATTCCCTGGACTCTTTTGAAAGATTGACTGACATCCACATCAAGTGCTGCACCCCGCAGGGCTACGGACCAAATTGCAGGAAAGAGACATCAGCCTCCGTGGCTTGTTTCTCGGCTGGCACAGAAGCGACGGGCCAATTGGCCTCTTTCTGAAGAAGAGTCACTGGACCCAAAACATTAACTCTTGTTTCTGTCTCCACAGATGCTGCCAAACCTGCTGAGTTTCTCCAAAAATCCCTGTTTTTGTTTCACAATTCCAACATCCGTGGCTATGTTTTATTATATTGTGGCCTCTTTCTGTTCTGAAAGCTTTGTGTGATCATGTGACTATAATAGCCTCCTCATTTAGTTCCAGCAGCAGAGACGAGTCCCCTCCTTCCTGCTTCATGTGACTTTTCAGTGTGTCAGCTGTGGCTCATCGCATTGGGTTCAAGGACCTGACTGAAGTTGTCAAGAAGTGTCATTGGACTCAAAACGTTAACTCTGTCATTCTCTCTCTTTAGATGCAGCTAATCTGGCTGAGTTTTTTTAACACTTCCCATTTTTGTTATCATTTTGCCATCTGGGGGAGTTTGCCATGTGCAAATAATAGCTCAGGGATTAGCACTTCTACCTCACAGTGCCAGAGACCCAGGTTCAATTCCACCCTCGGGCAACTGTCTGTCTGGAGTTTGCATGTTCTCCCCGTGTCTGTGTGGGTTTCCTCTGGGTGCTCTGATTTCCTCCCACAGTCTAAAGATGTGCAGGCTAGGTGGATTGTCCATGCTAAATTGCCCCATAGTGTCCATGGGTGTGTAGGTAGGTGGATTAGCAATGGGAAATGCAAAGTAACAGGGGTGGAGTTGGGGATGGATCTGTGTGGGATGGTCTTCTGAGTGTCAGTGCAGACCACATGGGCCGAATGGCACCTTTCTGCTCTGTGCACATTTTTGGATTCCGATCCAAATTGGCCGCTGTGCATACTGCATTGCATTTGAGTGCACTCCAAAATGTGTTTCTTTGACTGTCAAGTGCTTTGGAACATCCTGAGTTGTGAAATGTTTTTTTTCTCCTCAAAAAAAAACTATCTCTTACGATCCCTTTTCTCAATTTGAAAAAACAGGCCTTTAAACTCATTGTTTCCAGCCCTCTTCCAGGTCCCTCCCAGATCCTGAAATGTGAAGCCCCAGGGAGTTGTTCAAGGTGCTAAAAGTCTGTAAAACTACACGTTACTAAGCTGATATAACACAGTGCAGTGATTTTCTGAAGAAGGGTCTCGACCCGAAACATCAGCTTTCCTGCTCCTCTGATGCTGCTTGGCCTGCTGTGTTCATCCAGCTCTACACCTTGTTATCTCTATAACACAGTGCAAGCTGGATGAACACAGCAGGTCAGGCAGCATCAGAGAAGCAGGAAGGCTGACGTTTCGGGTCTGGACCCTTCCGTCTTTCCTGGCTTTCTCTGTACGTGGTTAACACTCAAGTTATTTAAAAATCACATGATAGGTGGATTGGGGTTGATGAAGGTGTATTGTTAGAATCAGTGGATCCATACTCCAGAGACCTCAGGCTAACGTTTTGGGGAATGGGTTTGAAATAGTGAAATTTGAATTCAATAAAATCTGGAATTAAAAAAGCTAGCCTAAGGACAACCTTGTAACTATTGTCAATTGTCCTGAAATCCCATCTGAGTCACTAATGTCATTTAGGGAGAGGAAATCTGCCATTTATATCTGGTCAGGCCTACATGTGACTCCAAACCCACAGTGATGTGGTTGACTTTTAACCACCCTCTAAATGGTGTAGAAAGCCATCAGTTCGAGGGCAAATAGGGACAGGCAACAAATGGTGGCTGAGCCAGCAAGGCCCACGTCCCATGGATGAATAAAAACTAAGATCTTGAAGAGAGATACCACCATGTATGCCTCGGGCAAAGTTTAAGACTGCCAATAGATCGTAAAATGCATAATGACCTTAAAAGATGTTGAACCTTAGACTTCAGCAACCTCTCTTAGGTGCTGTAAAGCACCCAGTGTTTTCCAAGACTCACCCACACAATGAAAGCTTTTTTTGATCCAGATTGAACCAATAACATGACATCCACAGTTAGATACAGGTTTCTAAATAATGAAAGCTGGCAATCTATTGGGTCAACAGACTGATGTTTTTTTCCATCATATTTTGTATCTGTATACTTGTTTTTAGCAGCCCATATACTTTTTAAAGGTTCTCATTTAATTAGGTTGTTGCATTTGGTGCAAGATTGGGGAGGGGGTGGGAGTGAGGGGGGGAGAGAGGGTGATATTAAGTTTAATAAGAAGCTAATACAGTTTTGACCAAATACTTTTATAAAACAGTGCACTGTGAAATTGGAGGAAGACTTCCTTGTCCATCATATGGGGTGGCTCAGCAGATAATACCATTGCTAACTGAGACATATTGCCAGCCCAGCGTTGTAACTCATGGTGAGGGAATCAAATTGAAGGGAAAAAAATTACTTACCAGGATATTTAGCGATGTACCTGTTGCAGATGCTTCTGTCTCTGACAGTACAGTAGCAGTAACCAGTGCACTGTTCATGTTGAGATAAACCTACCTTCCCATTGGGTCTACCCTCCATTGGTAACTGCCACTGTGTGAAATGGAATGCATTCAGAATAGATCGAGTTGCTCGAAAGTGGACATCCAGGTGGCACTGTGAGCCATTCATGCAGAAACAATTGCATTCAATCATATCTTTTAACCTCATGGTTCAGCATTATCCTTTGCTGTATCATTACCAGCAGATCAAGCAGGGTAACATGTCAGGAGCAGCATCAGGCATAACTAAGACATGGAGGCCTGGTGAACTAATGTTCATGTTAAACAATGGACACAGGGCGTGATTGACAGAGCTAAACAATACCATACCCAACTGATAAAAGTCAAAGATCTGCTATAAGGTACTCAATAACAACAACTCACCACCACCATTTCCAAAGCATTAAAGGATGGACAATAGTTGCCCAACCCCTGTGAGTGAATTAAAAAAATCTCTAATGAGGAATTGAAGAGAACCTTCTTTACCCAGAAAATGGTAGAATGTGGAAGTCAGTCCCACAAGGGAATAATTCAACTAATTAACAGATGTATTGAAGGACAAGCTCAGATAAGCACAATCGGGAAAGGGCCAGAAAAGAGATTTGGGTCATGGCCCAATAAGGGTGGTCCAATACCAAGGGAAGCCTCACAGTGTTTGGGTCATGGGGGGAGGGGTCACTGTGCTCCTGTCATGGGGGGGGGGGACACTGTGCTCGTGTCATGGGGGGGCGGGCCAGTCCGCTCGGGGGACGGGGGGGGAACGAGGGTGTA
>NW_025977523.1:0-6924 GCF_021869965.1 Rhincodon typus | reverse complement strand
GAGGAAACCGGAGCACCCGGCAGAAACCCACACAGACACGAGGAGAACGTATAAACTGCAATGTTGTTTTAAAATTTGTTATTGTGATGTGGGCATTACAGGCAATGTTGGCATTTTTGCCAATCCTCCACTCATTAGGTGAAGATGGCATACTAGTAATATCACTGGGCTAGTAATCTAGAGGGTCTAATCCCATTTTGGCAGCTGGTGGAATTTCAATTCAATTAATTAATTCAATTCAGTTTGGAATATACAGCTAGTTAATGATTGTTAACAAATAACCTGGGTCACTTATGCCCTTTAACGAAGGAAATTTTCTCTCTTTACCCAGTCTCCAGATCCACAGAAATGTAATTGAATTTTAATTAACCAAAGAGGTCACTCAGCTTAAGTGCATCCCAGGATGAGTGATTAATACCATTCTTGCCAGCAATGCCCACATCCCATGAAGGAATAATTTTTAAAAGTTGCCCTGAGAAACTGGTGAGTGGGCCACCTTATGGAATATCTGAAACCCATGTGCTAGTGCTAAGTAATTCTTTTCACCCAACAACAGTGACAGAACTAAGCTCTAAAAGTGTCTGGAAATACCATGTGTACAAAAGCTACAGCACTTCAAAAAGAAAGCCCAGCATTTACACTTTGGATTCTTGAGGGCAATAGAATCTTTTTGATGACTGAAATTTTAGTAAATGAACCTTCCTAAATGATAGAATGACAACACTTGAGAAAATTGCAGTGTTATCCCTGAATATCCCAAGTGTAAATGACCCACCACATTTTACTTCACTTGAGCATTTTGCAACAAATATTTGTCAGAAATAGTGAACGCATGAAGTTCAGTCTGGTGCATTAACTATAAATCCCAGCATTATGTGCTGGTGTGGTACCATTAGCAAAATGCTCTATGTTATGTGGAAAAGTGAACGTTTTGGCGAGACTACAGAAAGAAAAATCTATTCTTTAATTGATATGCGGACAGCGCCATCACTGCAAGCAAAATAATTCCAATCACTGCTTTTAACTTGATGTGAAAGGCCTTCAGTTGTCACCAATAATGTATGGTGTTTGCATTGTGGAATTTCATAACCGGAGCTGGCTACCACATTGAATCAATAACTAAGCCAGAGATCCTTGACCACCAATGAGTCTATACTTCTATTCCGTCCCTGCATTCTCATCACTTCTTCCTACTCTGCTGCAGCACCCATATCCACGAATTCCATTCTCTCTCAATTCTCTGCACTTGTCAGTTGTGCTCCTGGTAGCTTGCTCCTGAGTAATGAGCACTCCAGTTCCCGAAGTCATGGTCCTATGTGAGACCCATGGCTGAGGGAGCAGCACACTCTCACCTCCCCGTCAGAAGTTTGCAGATTCAAGTTCTGTTCCCGGTCTTGAGGTTTCAGTGTGGTGCTGCACTGTCAGATGTCATAGAGTTATAGAGCTGTGCTACATGGGAACAGACCCTTTGGTCCACCTCTTCCATGCTGACCAGGTATCCTAAATTAATCTAGTCCCATTTGGCTCATATCCCTCAAACCCATTCTTATTCATTTACTCATCCAGATACCTTTTAAATGTTATAATTGTACAAGCCTCCACCACATCCTCAGGCAGCTGATCCCATACACACACCATCCTCTGTATGAAAAGGTTGCCCCTTCAGTCCCTTTCAAAACATTCCCCTCTCTCCTGATTCTGGGTGATCCACGATGGAGGATGGGAAGAGATTGTGGCTGTAAGAGCTTCTCCTTTTTTGATGTACTTTCAGTATTGGAGCTGATTTCTTTGACTTCTTGGAGCAGTAATTACTGCCTTATAAGCTATTGCATTATTTTGGAACTTTAAAAAAGGAGGAAGAGAGAGACAGTGCAGGGTCCATGTGGGAGGTGAAAACAACAGAGCTGTAAACCTGCATAGCTGTCTGACCAGGCAGTGAACCTTCTGAGGAAGGGTCACTGGACCCGAAACGTTAACTCTGTTTTCTCCTCCACAGATGCTGCCAGCCCTGCTGAGCTTTTCCAGCAACTTTGTTTTTGTTCCTGATTTTCAGCACCCGCAGTTCTTTTGGTTTTCACTAAATTTGGTTTCAACCTAGAGAACAGTGTAAGGACTGCCTCCAATACCAACACATCTTTCTTTCAATTAGGAGGCCAAAACTGTTAACGATATTCTAGCTGAGGTCTGACTGGTGCCTTATATAGCTTTAGCAAAACCTCCCTATTTTTATACTCCATTCCCTTTGAAATAAAGGCCAACGTGTCATTTGCATTCCCTATTATGTACAGAACTTGGATGCTAGCTTTTTGTGATTTACATTTGAGGACTCCCAAATCCCTCTGTTCTATAGTTTTCTGCAGCTTTTTTTCCCATTTAAATGACATTCACCTGTTCTATTCTTCCTGCCAAAGTGTATGATCTCACATTTCTCCACATTATGTTTCACCTGCCAAACTTTTGCCCACTCGCATAGCTCGTCTCTATCCCTTGGCAGACTCTTTGTGTCATCCTCATCACTTGCCTTCCCAATTACTTGTGTCATCTGCAAAACTTGCGATAGTGCATTTACTTTCCTCATCAAAGGTCATTAATGTACACTGTAAATAATTGTGAACCCAGCAATGATCCCTGTGGCACACCACAAATTTCAGAGGACCATCCTGAAATGTTCCTCTTGTCCCAAGACTCTATCTTCTATTAGTTAGTTAGTCAATCTTCTTTCCATGATAATATATTACCTCCAACAACATGGGCTCTTATCTCTGGGAAAGGGGAATTGGGATAGGGGCATGGCGATCAAAGTGGAGGAGAGATTTGTCCCAGGTTGACTGTTACCATTCCTTTGTCTGCCTAACTGCTGTGTTCTCTTTCTGGGCTCCATCCCCACCTATTCCTTTAATCCTTCCCCTCTCCCCTCCAACCTAGCCTTCAGCATATGTAACCCAACCTTTACCTAGCTATAATCAGTTCTGAAGAAGGATCATTGGACTCGAAACATTAGTTCTGCTTTCTTTACACAGATGCTGCCAGAACTGCTGAGTTTCTCAAGCAATTTCTGTTTCTAGTTTGGACTTGTGGCATCTGCAGTTCTTTGATTTTTTTTTTGGAGGAAGGGTTAGTTGGGTAGTTTCATAGCCATTCAGGTGCTCAACCAGATTTCAATCCTACTGAATTTCCTTGTTAACTATTAAAATAAATAGATTGGAACCCTCAAAAGTCTTCAACTCTCTGTCCACAGCGGGTACTTCTTGCAGGGTTTTCAGACATCTGGAAACTGGCCATTAGATATTTCTACTTCCTGGACAATTTCTGTGGAGTCAGTTGCATGGAGACTCCCACATGGTTCTGTCACACAATTCCAGTCTATGTTACAGCAACAACTAGCTTCCTATTAGAAGACTAGCTTCCTATTAGAAGACTTGGGCTTTTGACTTTGGTGCACCTTACCCAACTGACTGCATGTTCGTTTCCAGCAAACAGCTTGATGAGGAATTTAAGATATTCCATCATTGACAAAAACAAACTTTACAACCACCAATTACGTTAGCAAGACTTCATTTTGGTAAAGCAAACTATCTCTGTTTTTCAATTGCTCAGAAACCAATCATTAATTTTTAACAATTGTGACTTTGATCTAATTAATTATTCTACAACCGATCTAAATAAAAGTACTTCATTATTCATCTGTGACCTTTGCAAGGATCGTGTGATAAAAATGACTGATGCCTGTTAGACTGACAGTGTTAAGTGAACTAAGTAAAGATGAATAATCGGTGAGCGTTTTATGCTTGATCATGATTATATGTGTTTGTGCATCAAGAACTCTGTAAATTATTACGAATAAGAAGAGGTAGAATTGAATGTTGTTTGGATCAAATATAAATTTATCAGGGTCGAATTTAATCAGTTGGAATGGTGATAACAGTAAAGTGCAGAATGTATTTAATTAGAAATAAGTCAGATAAAACATTCAGTCGTCAAATCTGAAAGACACATTATAGTCAACTACACCAGACCTCTTCAATGAAGGTGAGAGCTTGATAGATTATTCAGACAGGTTGTTGCTGGGATGTATGTCAAAGGCATTATCACTTTGCTACAAAGGCAAATACTGCAGATAACGGAAACCTGAAATGAAAACAGAAATTGCTAAAAAAAATTCAGTTTATATGGACAGAGAAACAGAATTAATGGGGAATCTTCTCAGTGAGAAGGGATAATTTTGGATTATAGAGCTTACTCTGCCATTCAGAATGATTGTGATAATCTTCTATTTCAACATCATTTTTCTGCCTTTCTCTTCATATCCTTTGGTGCCTTTAGTATCTAAAATATTAGCAATCTTTCTTGAATATACACAATTTACCTGGCCTGTACAGCTTTCTATGGTAGCAAATTTGTAGGTTTACCACCTGCTGAGAAATGAAATCTTTCCGTGTCTCAGTTTCAAATGGCTCACTGCACGCAGATGTGGTCTTTATATAACTGCAGAAAGGCATTCCTCCTTCTAAACTCAAAACCACTTGCAATGATGTCCAACATATTTGTCTTGCTAATTGCTTGCTGCAGCTACCTGTTTACTTTCATTGACTGGTTTGCAAGAACACCTAGATCACCTTTTACATCCAAATTTCCCAATATATCATCATTTAAATAATAGTCTTCTTTTCTGTTCTTCACATTGAAGTGTATAACTTCACATATATCCACACTATACTGCATCTGCCATATATTTGTCCACATACTCAACTTGTCTAAATTATCCTGAAGTCTCCTTGCTTCCTCCATAAAACTCACAATGCCATCTAGTTTAGTGCCATCAGCAAACTTGGAAAAATTGCATTTGGTTCCCTTATCCAAGTCATTTCTATCCATTGTGATAAGCTGGGACCCAAGCACTAACTCCTGCAGAACACCACTCGTCACCACCTACCACCCAAAAAAGATCCACTTATTCCAACTCTCAATTTTCAATCTGCTAACCAGTTCTCATTCCCTGCCAGCATATTACCATCAAACCCATGTACTTTAATTTTGCCCACTAGCATCTTGTGTGTGACCTTATCAGAAGCCTTCTTGAAATCCAAATACACCATATCCACTGATTCTTCCTTTTATATTCTATTATTAAAATCCTTAAAAACTCCAGTTAAGCATGATTTCCCTTTCATAAACCCAAGCTGACTTTGTCTAATCCTGTTAATACTTTCCAAGTGTTCTGTTGTCATGTCTTTTATAATAGAATAGAATAACAGAATAACATTTCCCCATTTTTGTTGTTAGGTTGAATGGTTGGTAATTCTCTAGTTACAAACTGGTCTGGGTGGAACTCATTCCATTTGGGTGGGGTAATATAATGGCACTTTAACAACCTGCTGCTGGACAATGACCAGTTCCTGGAATCATTCCATCACTTCTGGGTTGATTGGAGAAGGAAGAAGGGAGGCTTCCCCTCCTAGAGGCTATGGTGGGATGTGGATAAGTTTTCCTGTAGAGGCTGCTGCCACTGTGGCCATTAACAGGTTCAAGCAATAGGCTGCAGACAAGGTTATTGTGCCTGACTGGCTGCCCCTCTTTTACAGTTATTTCTGTGCTCGAGTGTTCATTTAGTTGGATCATGTGGTGTTCACCTATAGATGCCTTGAGAGACAGGTGGGCACTGTAAGGGTTGGGCTACATCATCACCCTGGAAAATGCTCTTTGATTTGATAAGTTTCTGTTAATTGTTAGTTTCTTTTTTTGTTACCATCAGTTTGGTTTTGAAAGGGAAGAAACTATCCACTTCATTCCCAGTGCAGCTGTCAGGTGAGTAATTAAAATATTTAAATATCTCATTAATTTGGCTTTTACCAAAGCTTTAGTAGGCAACTGGCCTATTTCACAAGCTACCAGCAATTTTCTGGACTCAGCAAAATGAGTTTACAGTGATGAGTGCTGTTTCAGTGAAACTGACAACTGAGGAAGTATTTCTTTGGTGAAATTGAAGAGTTGAGGCCATGGTCAAGTGAAAGGCTGCTTTTCAAACACTTCATGTCTGAGTAGGTGCTATTACTGACTTCCAACAGCTTGGACATCACCTGTCACTCTGGCTGCTTTGCACATTTACTTTCACCTACACTGCCCCATCACTTATCCAACTCTGCTCATTCTTTTGATGAGGAGCAAGAACAGTAGCAGCTACAGGGGAGGGGTTGCTAACTTGCTCTGGTCTTTCCTTGGAATAATGAGCATAGAAACATAGAAAATAAGAGCTGGAGTAGACCATTTGTTCTCCCAGCCTGCTTTGCCATTCAATGTGATTATGGCTGATCATCCAACTCAGTACTGTGTTCCTGCTGTCTCCCCAGACCCTCTGACCCCTTTAGACAGAAGAACTATATCTAATGCCTTCATGAAAGCATTCAATGTTTTGGCCTCAACTGCTTTCTGTGGAAGAGAATCTCACGGACTCACCACTCTCTGGGTGAAGAAATTTCCCCTCATCTCATTTCTCAATGGTCTACCCCATATCCCTAGAATTGCTTTTTGTTTCTCAGATCTTGCTCCTCTTTAGGCAATGATTAGACTGTTACAGCTGATTCTGGACTGCCTGGTCATGAGCAACATCATCCTGCATTTAACCTGTCCAGTCCTGTGAGAATTGTATAGGCTTCTCTAAGATTCGTCCTCATTCTCCTGAACTTCAATGAATACAGTCCTAACTGATCCAGTCCCTCTTCACATGTCAGTCCTGCCATTCTAGGAACCAGTCCAGAAAACCTTTCTTGTCTCAAGCTAAGTTGTATCATATGACGTACAATCTACACGACACAAATGATTTGAATCAGAGATAGTAGGAACTGCAGATGCTGGAGAATCCGAGACAACAAGGTGCAGGGCTGGATGAACACAGCAGGCCAAGCAGCATCATAGGAGCAGAAAGGC
>NW_025977522.1:3053-6925 GCF_021869965.1 Rhincodon typus | reverse complement strand
ACCGGGGAAGAGAGAGAACGAACCACAGATCTACAAAGCGACAGAGAGAGATAGACACACACAGATAGATAGACACCAGGTCAGGTTACAGACAGAGATAGAGATATAGTTGTTCTCAGACAGAATGCAATATGAACGAGTTTAAACCATGCAGCAAATCACATTGCCTCCCCATAGACACCATGACAAATTGATCACATTGTAAACATATATTTCCAACCTGCTCAGGCTCACACAGATTACAAGTGCTCCGACATGCTCCAGCTGCAACACAGCACCTCCCCTGCATTATTGCTGTGCTCAGTGAGTCTAACTCTGTTCCATTTTGAATGTCACTAACTGATTATCCATTCACAAAATTGGACAGTAACGAATATTGTTCAATATGGTAAATATTCATACCTCCATATTGCTCTTTAATATAGTCTGGCAATTTACAGAGAACGACATAGACACCTTACCAACATCTCGCTGCCACTCCGACTGAGTGCATCTCCCCTACAGTCCTCAGGTCTCATTGTGTCTGGGTCCTGCTTTGCAGGATTTCCACGGAACCATCAGAATAACAACTGCAGCCTTGTTCCAGTGAAAGACCTAACTTACCACAATCCTGGATAATCGTACCTGGCCTCTCAGCACACAGACTCCAGCAGGACCCTCAACACCATCACAACATCATAATCACAGATACTCACAGGGACAGGGAGAGAGTCACTGATATAAACAGGGACAGGGAGAGAGACACTGATATCTTCTATATTTTTTCTACCCTGTCTATCTGTGACTCCACTTTCAAGGAACTATGAACCTGCACGCCCAGGTCCTTTCATTCAGGAACAGTCTGCAGGACCTTGCCATTAAGTTTATACGTCCTGCTCTGATTTGACTTTCCAAAGTGCAGCAACTCTTATTTACCTAAATTAAACTCCATCTGCCGCTCCTCAGCCCATTGGTCCATCTGATCGGGGAGGCGATGGCCTAGTGGCATTATCACTGGACTGTTGATTCAGAGACACAGGTAATGTTCTGGGAACCCAAGTTTGTATCTCGCCATGGCAGATTGTGGAATTTGATTTCAATTTAAAACATCTGAAACTTAGACTCTAATGAAACCATTATCGATTGTCAGGAAAAACCCACCTCGTTCACTAATGTCCTTCAGGGAAGGAAGCTGCCATCCTTATCTGGTCTGGGCCTACATGTGACTCCAGACCCACAGCAATGTGGCTGACTCTTAACTGCCCTCTTGGCAATTAGGGATGGCCAATAAATGCTGCCCTAGCCAGCAATGCCCTCATTCCGTGAAGGAATATAAAAAAAACTGATCAAGTTCCATTTGTTCTCTGAGAGTCTGTTTTGCTTTCTGTGGGTTCGTAAGATAGTGTCTAATCATGGTAATCTAATTCATTTCTGAAGAAGGGTCTAGGCCTGAAACGTCAGCCTTCCTGCTCCTCTGATGCTGCTTGGCCTGCTGTGTTCATCCAGCTCTACACCTTGTTATCTCTAATCTAATTAACAGTCTATTTTAAAGTCTTACTGTCATCCTTTGTAGTAATTTTGATGATTTCCTTAATTTATTCTGACTTATTTCTTGTTTTATAGTAACCTTTTGCACTTTAAATAAATTCTTTCACCTTGAAACACCTGTCTATTTATTGACTCTCCATTCACATCCCCAACAATAAGATCGGTGTCCTGAACCATGGGTTCAACATGCATAAAGATTGAGAAAACAACTGATTGCAAAAGAGAACCTGACAAACCTCAGCACACAGCCTCCAGCAGAACGCTCAACACAATCACAACATTATAATACACAACTGGACACAATTTGTGAGAAAGAGATTCACGGGAACACTTAGGGACAAGGGATAGATGGTGAGGCCCACAGAGAACACAGGAGGGGAAAGAGACACAGATAGAAACAGGAACAGAGGGAGAGAGCGAGAGAACAGATAGACACAGGAACAGAGAGAGAGACACAGTTAGACACAGAGACACAGAGACAAACGCAGATAGACACAGGGACAGAGATAGAGAGAGACAGAGACGGTTAGACACAAGGACAGAAAGAGAGAGATAGACACAGGGACAGAGAGAGAGATAGACACCAATAGACACAGGGACAGAGAGACCAAGGGAGAGACACAGATAGACACAAGGACACCGAGAGAGAGAGAGAGACACACATACAGATAGACAGAGAGACAGAGAAAGAGAGACACACACACATACTCACACACACAGATTGACAGAGGGACAGAGAGAGAGAGAAAGAGATAGACACAGAGGCAGAGAGAGAGAGATACCTGTAGACACAGGGACAGCGAGACCAAGAGAGAGACACAGATAGATACCAGGACACCGAGAGAGAGAGAGAGACATACAGATACACAGAGGGACAGAGAAAGAAAGAAAGACACAAAGATAGACAGAGGGACAGAGATAGAGAGAGACAGATAGACGCAGGAACAGAGAGAGAGACACAGATAGACACAGAGACGGAGAGACACACGCAGATAGACAGAGATAGAGAGAGACAGTTAGACACAAGGACAGAAAGAGAAAGGTAGACACAGGGCCAGAGAGAGAGGGATACCTCTCGGCATAAGGACAGAGAGAGAGGGATACCTATAGGCACAGGGACAGAGAGACCAAGAGAGAGACACAGATAGACACAAGTACAGAGAGAGAGAGAGATAGAGAGAGACACACACATACAGATAGACAGAGGGACAGAGAAAGAGAGACACACACACACAGATAGACAGAGTGATAGAGAGTGAGAGAGATAGACACAGGGACAGAGAGACACACGCACAGATAGACACAGGGACAGAGACAGAGACACAGGCAGACACAGGCACAGAGAGAGAGATGGATAGACGCAAGGGCAGAGACAGAGAGACAGACACAGATAAACATAAGGACAGAGAGAGAAATTTACAGGTAAACAGAGAGAGGAATGGAGAGTTACAGATAAACAGAGAGAGACAGATAGACAGAGGAACAGAGAGAGAGAGATTATCTCCGACCCAGACAGGGACAGAGAGAGAGTGTGATGAAGCAGGGAACTGTTGAATACTGTGTGAATGTCAGTGAACAATTTGTCTCGTGATTTGGAGCTTCCTGTGTCAAGGTGTGTTCTTACAGCTTCAGGAACAAAAGCCTGGCAGTTTGATAGCATCTGTTCTGCCCCCGGGGGGGGGGGGCGTTCCTTGGTGCATACACCCTGTCAGGTAGAAACCGAGGGATAGAAACTGCGTATCATATAATAATGTGAAGGAGTCAGGACGCGGTTTCCCACATATCAGGGGAATTAATGGCCGCTTCATTCAAATCTACATTGTTTCAAATACAGCGAGCTGATGAGTAATCCAGAATTCAGTAAGTTAGTGAGTTGGTGTGTGTTGAGGTTGTGTTAGCTGGTTGTAGAGAGACAATGGGGTGGGGAGGTAGTAAAAACAGCTATGAGAGCAAGAGATGCAAAGATTTACAGAGAGAGATGGAAAACTTCAATGGAACGATATCAGGACGGATAGAAATGATGTGGAGGTGTTCGACTTGGGACTGGGGTGGATAAGGTCAGAAATCACATGACACCAGGTTACAGTCCAACAGGTTATATTTGAAAACACAAGCTTTCGGAGCCTCTCTCCTTCTTCAGGTGCTAGTGAGAGAGGTAGTATCAGACACAACATTTATAAGTAAAAGATCAAAGGGTCAGACCACTGATGAGGATGTATTAAACAAACCTAAGATGCTGTTATATCTTTAATCAGTTAGAAGGTTTTGATTGATTAATGTGTGGGAGAGAGTCTGTGTGTGTGTGTGTGTGTGTGTGTGTGTGTGTGTGTGTGTGTGTGTGTGTG